>NC_061509.1:250217329-250314438 GCF_022539505.1 Lolium rigidum | reverse complement strand
TGGATACTTGGATATTGAATGCAATGCATCTTGCCCCATTATATTGGGAAGACCTTTTCTTCGAACCGTTGGTGCTACTATTGATATGAAGGAAGGTAATATTAAATATCAATTTCCTCTCAAGAAAGGTATGGAACACTTCCTAGAAAGAGAATGAAGTTACCTTATGATTCTATTATTAGAACAAATTATGATGTTGATGCTTCATCTCTTGATGTTACTTGATTTACACTTTCTCGCGCCTAGCTGAAAGGCGCAAAGAAAAGCGCTTATGGGAGACAACCCATGTTTTTACTACAGTATTTTTGTTTTATATTTGAGTCTTGGAAGTTGTTTACTACTGTAGCAACCTCTCCTTATCTTAGTTTTATGTTTTGTTGTGCCAAGTAAAGTCTTTGATAGTAAAGTAAGTACTAGATTTGGATTACTGCAGTTACATGCATTTCTTTGCTGTCACGAATCTGGGTCTAATTCTCTGTAGGTAACTCAGAAAATTAAGCCAATTTACGTGAGTGATCCTCAGATATGTACGCAACTTTCATTCAATTTGGGCATTTTCATTTGAGCAAGTCTGGTGCCCTAATAAAATCCATCTTTACGGACTGCTCTGTTTTGACAGATTCTGCCTTTTATTTCGCATTGCCTCTTTTGCTATGTTGGATGAATTTCTTTGATCCATTAATGTCCAGGAGCTTTATGCAATGTCCAGAAGTGTTAAGAATGATTGTGTCACCTCTGAACATGTGAATTTTTATTATGCACTAACCCTCTAATGAGTTGTTTCGAGTTTGGTGTGGAGGAAGTTTTCAAGGATCAAGAGAGGAGTATGATGCAATATGATCAAGGAGAGTGAAAGCTCTAAGCTTGGGGATGCCCCGTGGTTCACCCCTGCATATTCTAAGAAGACTCAAGCTGTTTAAGCTTGGGGATGCCCAAGGCATCCCTTCTTCATCGACAACATTATCAGGTTCCTCCCCGAAACTATATTTTTATTCCGTCACATCTTATGCACTTTGCTTGGAGCGTCTGGTTTGTTTTTGTTTTTGTTTTGTTTGAATAAAATGATCCTAGCATTCACTTTATGGGAGAGAGACACGCTCCGCTGTAGCATATGGACAAGTATGTCCTTAGGCTCTACTCATAGTATTCATGGCGAAGTTTCTTCTTCGTTAAATTGTTATATGGTTGGAATTGGAAAATGCTACATGTAGTAATTCTAAAATGTCTTGGATAATTTGATACTTGGCAATTGTTGTGCTCATGTTTAAGCTCTTGCATCATATACTTTGCACCCATTAATGAAGAAACACTTAGAGCTTGCTAATTTGGTTTGCATATTTGGTTTCTCTAGAGTCTAGATAATATCTAGTATTGAGTTTTGAACAACAAGGAAGACGGTGTAGAGTCTTATAATGTTTACAATATGTCTTTTATGTGAGTTTTGCTGCACCGTTCATCCTTGTGTTTGTTTCAAATAACCTTGCTAGCCTAAACCTTGTATCGAGAGGGAATACTTCTCATGCATCCAAAATCCTTGAGCCAACCACTATGCCATTTGTGTCCACCATACCTACCTACTACATGGTATTTATCCGCCATTCCAAAGTAAATTGCTTGAGTGCTACCTTTAAAATTCCATCATTCACCTTTGCAATATATAGCTCATGGGACAAATAGCTTAAAAACTATTGTGGTATTGAATATGTACTTATGCACTTTATCTCTTATTAAGTTGCTTGTTGTGCGATAACCATGTTTCGGGGACGCCATCAACTATTCTTTGTTGAATATCATGTGAGTTGCTATGCATGTCCGTCTTGTCTCGAAGTAAGAGAGATCTACCACCTTAATGGTTGGAGCATGCATATTGTTAGAGAAGAACATTGGGCCGCTAACTAAAGCCATGATTCATGGTGGAAGTTTCAGCTTTGGACATATATCCTCAATCTCATATGAGAATAATAATTGTTGCCACATGCTTATGCATTAAAGAGGAGTCCATTATCTGTTGTCCATGTTGTCCCGGTATGGATGTCTAAGTTGAGAATAATCAAAAGCGAGAAATCCAAAATGCGAGCTTTCTCCTTAGACCTTTGTACAGCGGCATGGAGGTACCCCATTGTGACACTTGGTTAAAACATGTGCATTGCAAAGATCCGGTAGTCCAAGCTAATTAGGACAAGGTGCGGGCACTATTAGTATACTATGCATGAGGCTTGCAACTTGTAAGATATAATTTACATAACTCATATGCTTTATTACTACCGTTGACAAAATTGTTTCATGTTTTCAAAATAAAAGCTCTAGCACAAATATAGCAATCGATGCTTTCCTCTTTGAAGGACCATTCTCTTTACTTTTATGTTGAGTCAGCTCACCTATCTCTCTCCACCTCAAGAAGCAAACACTTGTGTGAACTGTGCATTGATTCCTACATACTTGCATATTGCACTTGTTATATTACTCTATGTTGACAATTATCCATGAGATATACATGTTACAAGTTGAAAGCAACCGCTGAAACTTAATCTTCCTTTTGTGTTGCTTCAATACCTTTACTTTGATTTATTGCTTTATGAGTTAACTCTTATGCAAGACTTATTGATGCTTGTCTTGAAGTACTATTCATGAAAAGTCTTTGCTTTATGATTCACTTGTTTACTCATGTCATTACCATTGTTTTGATCGCTGCATCCACTACATATGTTTACAAATAGTATGATCAAGGTTATGATGGCATGTCACTTCGTAAATTATCTTTGTTATCGCTTTACCTCGCTCGGGACGAGCAGAACTAAGCTTGGGATGCTTGATACGCCTCCGACGTATCGATAATTTCTTATGTTCCATGCCATATTATTGATGATACCTACATGTTTTATGCACACTTTATGTCATATTCGTGCATTTTCTGGAACTAACCTATTAACAAGATGCCGAAGTGCCGCTGCTCGTTTTCTCGCTGTTTTTGGTTTCGTAAATCCTAGTAACGAAATATTCTCGGAATTGGACGAAATCAAAGACCTAGTGGTCCTATTTTGCCACGAAGCTTCCGTAAGACCGAAGAGCATACGAAGTGGGGCCACGAGGTGGCCACCACCATAGGGCGGCGCGGCCGCAGGGGGCCGCGCCGCCTCATGGTGTGGGCCCCTCGTCGGCCCTCCGACTCTGCCCTTCCGCCTACTTAAAGCCTCCGTCGCGAAACCCCGAGGCGAAAACCACGATACTGGAAAACCTTACCGAGACGCCGCCGCCGCCAATCCCATCTCGGGGATTCTCGAGATCTCCTCCGCACTCCGCCGGAGAGGGGATTCATCTCCCGGAGGACTCTACACCGCCATGGTCGCCTCCGGAGTGATGAGTGAGTAGTTCACCCCTGGACTATGGGTCCATAGCAGTAGCTAGATGGTTGTCTTCTCCTCATTGTGCTTCATTGTTGGATCTTGTGAGCTGCCTAACATGATCAAGATCATCTATCCGTAATTCTATATGTTGTGTTTGTCGGGATCCGATGGATAGAGAATACCATGTTATGTTAATTATCAAGTTATTACATATGTGTTGTTTATGATCTTGCATGCTCTCCGTTATTAGTAGAGGCTCGGCCAAGTTGATGCTATTAACTCCAAGAGGGAGTATTTATGCTCGATAGTGGGTTCATGCCTCGCATTGACACTCGGGAAGATGACAAAGCTCTAAGGTTGTGTTGTGCTGTTGCCACTAGGGATAAAACATTGATGCTATGTCCGAGGATGTAGTTGTTGATTACATTACGCACCATACTTAATGCAATTGTCTCTGTTGTTTGCAACTTAATACCGGAAGGGGTTCGGATGATAACCTCGAAGGTGGACTTTTTAGGCATAGATGCAGCTTGGATGGCGGTCTATGTACTTTGTCGTAATGCCCAATTAAATCTCACTATACTTATCATGACATGTATGTGCATTGTTATGCCCTCTCTATTTGTCAATTGCCCGACTGTAATTTGTTCACCCAACATGCTTTTATCTTATGGGAGAGACACCTCTTAGTGAACTGTGGACCCCGGTCCATTCTTTTAATACTGAAATACAAATCTGCTGCAATACTTGTTTTACTGTTTTCTTCGCAAACAATCATCTTCCACACAATACGGTTAATCCTTTGTTACAGCAAGCTCGGTGAGATTGACAACCTCACTGCTTCGCTGGGGCAAAGTACTTTGGTTGTGTTGTGCAGGTTCCACGTTGGCGCCGAATCTCCGGTGTTGCGCCGCACTACATCCCGCCGCCATCAACCTTCAACGTGCTTCTTGGCTCCTCCCGGTTCGATAAACCTTGGTTTCTTTCTGAGGGAAAACTTGCCGCTGTCCCTTACGACATCTTCTAAGCTCCGCCGGAATTTTTTTCCCGCAAGCCCGTGGAGCCTCCATCTCCCATAACATTGTTGGGGAAAGGGTTGGGAAATAATCCCGTGAAGAACTTCTCTAAGATGTCGTTGGTGCATGCCCTACGACATCTTCGGAAGCTCCACCTCGGATTTTTTTTTCCCGCAAGCCCGTGAAAGCCTCCATCTCCGTAACATTGTTGGGGAAAGGGTTGGGAAATCCCCGTGGCCGAGCTTCTTTGGAAGATGTCGCTATGCACACGCCCTACGGCATCTTCTCGGAACTCCACTCGGAAAATTTTCCCACAGCTCCGTGAAAGCCTCTATTGAACTAGTAAAAACAAGCCAAAATCATCTACTCGTTAATGTCTTACATACAGCGATTATTTAAAAAAATGGGAAATTGATTTGCCATATTGGTATACACATGTGTGCTATGGACCTTCTTCGTGTATGCCCTTGTTATGATCGCTCGGGTCGTAACCATGGAGCATCTTCATAATTTAACTTGATGTTTGGGTCATCGTTCACCGAGAGGCTTTAATTTCATCAACATTATTATAAACTTCACATGTCTATCTTGTCCTCCACTCCCACGATGTTTCTTTTTCCGTAAATGCCCTAGGACATCTTCGGAAGTTTCGCCTCAGAATTTTTTTCCTCCAAGCCCGTGAAAGCCTTCATATCCTCTAACAGTGTTGGGGAAAGGGTTGGGAAATGTCCCGTGGCGGAGCTTCTCAAAGATGTCGTTGGTGCACATGCCCTAGGTCATCTTCAGAAGTTCTGCCTCAGAAATGTTTTCCTGCAAGCCCGTGAAATACTTCATCTCCTCTAACAATGTTGTGGAATCTCTCTATATGGTACACAACCAACCATCTTCATTGTTAATATCTTACATACAGTTACATGATTACACAAAAATAAATGGGAAATTGATTGCCATGTTGAGATACACATTTGTGCCATGATCCTTCTTTACTTAACTTGATCATGGAGCATCTTCATCATTGAACCTTCTTCGGCCGTAACGATGGAGCATCTTCATCATTTAACTTGATGCTTGGGTCAATATTCAGTGTGAAGGGTGGAATTTCATCAAACTTATTATAATCTTCTGACATGTCTGTCTTGTCCTCCACTCCCACGATGTTTCTTTTTCCTGAAAGAACTATGTGGCACTTTGGCTCATTGTATGATGTATTCGTTTCCTTATTTTTTTTCTTTTCTTGGTTTGGTAGACATGTCCTTCACATAGAAAACCCGGGCCACATCCTTGGCTAGGACGAATGGTTCGTCTCTATACCCAAGATTGTTGAGATTCACTGTTGTCATTCCATACAACTTGTCTACCTAAACCCCACCTCTGTTATCTTGACCCATTTGCACCTAAACAAAGGGGCCTTAAAAGAAGGTCCATAGTAAATTTTCCATATCTCCTCTATGTGACCATAATAGGTTTCCTTTGGCCTTTGTTGTTTGTTGCATCAAAGCGGACATCACTGTTTTGGTTGGTGCTCTTTTTGTCTTGGACGGTCGTGTAAAATGTATTCCCATTTATCTCGTACCCTTGGAAAGTCAATAGAGTCGAAGATGGTGTATGGACCAACAAGTACAACTGATCTCCAATAGTGGTATCATTCATGAGATGTTTTTGCAACCAACCGCCAAAAGTCGACATGTGTTAACGTATAATCAGTCATCCGACTGCCCTGGGTTCTGGGAGCGTACAAAATTCTTGTGTACATTGATATACGGAGCCACCAAGGCGGAACTTTGTAGAACTATGTAGTGTGCTTGAGTGAAAGAACGCCCGTCCCTACATATCATTGATTTCTTTCCTAGCGTGCCTTTTCCACTCAGTCTCCCCTCGTGCCGTGATTCAGGAACACCAATGGGCTTAAGGTCAGGAATAAAGTCAACACATAACTCAATGACCTCTCCATAGCCCTTGGAGATGCTTCCTTCTGGCCTAGCACGGTTATGAACATATTTATTTAAGACTCCCATGAACCTCTCAAAGGGGAACATATTGTGTAGAAACACATGATCGAGAATGGAAATCTCATCGACCATTTGAACGAGGAGATGTGTCATAATACTGAAGAAGGATGGTGGGAACACCAACTCAAAACTAACAAGACAATGAACCACATCATTCTTCAACCTCTGTAGACTTTCTGGATTGATTGTCTTCTGAAAATTTGCATTGATGAATGAACATAGCTTCACAATGGGCACTCGAACATTTTCTGGTAGAAGCCCCCTCAATGCAATCGAAAGCAATTGCGTCATTATCATGTGACAGTCATATTTATTTATTCCCTTTATATTGGAGGAGAAGTCATACGGGACCTTATAATGCTCAGGTATTCAAAAAAGTTCTCTTCTTTTGTAAGAGCGTAGATGAAGTAATGGCGTTCTTTATCCGTCTCATGCAATTTCCTTGGATCTTTCATACGTTGATGGTCCTCCCGTGCTTCTGGTGTATCTTTTATCTTCCCGTACATGCCCAGGAAGCCTAGCAGGTTCACGTAAAGATTCTTCGTCACGTGCATCATGTCGATTGATGAGCGAACCTCTAGGACTTTCCAAGAGGGTAGCTCCCAAAATATAAATTTCTTATTCCACATGGCCGTGCGTCTGGCAGCATCATTTGGAAAAGAATGTCCGCCAGTACCCTTTCCAAAGATTACTTCTAGATCTTTGACCATACCAAATATATCATCACCATGACGGTGGGCAGGTTTCTTCTGGCGATCTGCCTCACCTTTGAAATGCTTACCTTTCTTTCTTACGGGATGGGTACGCGTAAGAAATCGACAATGCCCTAGGTACACTAACTTCTTAGATTTATCCAAATATACATTGTCAGTCTCATCTAAACAGTGTGTGCATGCATTGTATCCGTTGTTTCACTGTCCAGAAAGGTTACCCAAGAGCATGCCAATCGCTGATGGTTACGAAAAGCAATGCTCATAGCCTGTTTGTGCTCGTCCCACACACGTACACCTATTATGGACCACAACTGTAGAAGTTCTTCTACTAATGGCTTCAAGTACACATCAATGTCGTTGCCGGATTGCTTCGAGCCTTGGATGAGCACTGACATCATAATGAACTTCCGCTTCATGCACAACCAAGGAGGAAGGTTATAGATACATAGAGTCACAGGCCAGGTGCTATGACTACAGCTCTGCTCTCCAAAAGGATTCATGCCATCTGTACTTAGACCAAATCTTAAGTTCCTTGCGTCCTCTACAAAGTACGGGTACTTTCTTTCGATTTTTCTCCACTGCGACCCATCATCATGGTGTCTCAACATCGCGTCTTTCTCACGGTCTTCTTTGTGCCATCGCAACAACCTGGTGTGCTCTTTATTTCTGGACAAACTTTTCAGCCGTGGTATTATAGGAGCATACCACATAACCTTGGCAGGAACCCTCTTCCTGGGGCGCTCGCTCTTAACATCACCCGGGCCATGTCGTCTGATCTTATACCGCAATGCAGTGGATACCAGGCATGCATCTAAATTCTCGTACTCATCGCGCTAGAGGATGCAGTCATGATGCATGTATGTATCTTATACACGTCTAATCCTAGAGAGCAGACAACCTTCTTCGCTTCGTACGTACTGGCAGGCAATTCGTTACCACTTGGAAGTTGCTTCTTAATTATTTTCAACAACTTTTCAAACCACGAGTCAGTCACACCGTTCTCTGCCTTCCATTGCAATAATTTCAGTGTGGTACCTAGCTTTTTCTGGCCATCTTCGCAAGTTGAGTACAATAATTTGTTGTGATCCTCTAACATCTGGTCGAAGTTCAACCTTTCCTTTTCAGTTTCACAGTCTCTCCTTGCATCAGTAATGGCCCGACCAAGATCATCAACAGGCTCATCTGATGCCTCTTGATCTTCTGCTTTATTGTCTTCATTGCCCGCTGATGGAAAACAATCCCCCTTTGCAGTATCACCGTATTCAGCGAACATGGGATAGTTGTTATCATCCTCTTCTTCTTCATTGCCTTCCATCATAACACCTCTTTCTTTGCGGTTGTGCCGTGCTGGGACCGGGAGAAATCCTCGATCTTTGACCACAGTGGTGGCGACGCCTTTGGGGCGCCGTGACTTGGGGAGGTGCCACTGAGGTTCCATCCTCTCACCTCCTACCCCCGTCCCAGGTGAAATCCCGAAATCCGCTTGGACTGGATGGCAGCGGCGCCATGGGCATCGTTTCCTCCTTGGAGGCGTCGTCTTGGGACCTGGTGGTGTAGCGGCGAGTGATGCTATGGTCAGTGTGGTTCTGTTGGCGGCGTGGCTAGTGGTCGGCTCTGATGCGTCTTCGAGTTCTACGACTGTTCCCAAGCTTTCTCGTCTCCTGGGTGTCCTCATTGAAGCTGTCCGTCGTACCGGTGTGCATGTCGCAGCGAGGTGGTCTATGTGGTCTGCCCGATTGGTTTTCCTGGGATGTTGCTCTCCTTGTTCTAGGGTGAACATCTCCACCGCCAACGGTACGGCACCCTACAATTCAGCGCTAGAGGGTTGGGACTCTCTTCGACGATGGGGGAGGAAGGTTTTCCTTCATTGACACCGTTGGTGATCACGGTGTGCTGCCCTCAATGCCACTGCCTACCTGTTGCTGCTATTGATACTGTCTTAGCGCTCTTGCAAGGATGACATCACTGACTTAAGCTGTGTTTCTGGTTTATCTTGTGTGTTTGAGTTGAGCGTTGTGTTGTAAACTGTTTCAGCATTCTTGTATCTATCGTTAGCATGATTTTATTAATTTAAAGCAGGACTTCCCGCCTTCAGTTTAAAAATTTAAGCTTTCCAGCAAAAAAAAGCTAACCATGCTAGCTAAAGGACAACGTTGGTTGTTGGATTTTCCAAAGCCAAACCTTCTAATAGGCTGGCTGGGCAAAGCATCCGCTGAGGTCTCAAGTTCAAATCCGGATAATGAGATCGTCTATAATAAGTGATATTCGACCTTTCGTTCGACGATAAGATCTTCTTTCTGTCGTCAATGGTGGCATTGGAAGCTTTTTTTTCTCTAAATATGATTCTACACATCTTACTTCGCCGGATCGACTTTGGAATTTTTTCTCAGGGTTGCCGCAAGCAAGATTATTCTCACAATACTTGTCCTCGTTGCTATGTCCTCGATAATGGTGATTTGTATTATCGGCTCGCAGTGACATCGATCAATTTGTTGGTCACCTTTCCGTGGAATACTGGTGTTGATACTCTTGAAATTTTTGGTTGATTATTTTTATGGCTGTACGCGTGTAAGTTGGTTTGGCATTACAGCTCAACTTAAAATTATGAAAAAAACTTCGTTGGTATTTAGAGGTATTTGGTTTGACATCCATGTCCATTTTCTGTGGTTACCTTTAAAAAAGTATACCGTTGTGTCATGAAAGAAGAAATAGGTTGAAGATCTCAAAGATTTACTCATTTTTTAGATTTTATTTTTAAATCGCCGGTTATGCTGCTTTAGATTTATGGTTAAAAAAGGAGAACTGTCTCGAGTCATCCGAGCCATCCATTCCAATAGAAGGTAAGATAAGTGTAATATCCCAGGTTTAGAGGCAACAAAATGAGAGAACACCAAAGTGTGCATTGCATTCATGCATAGAAAATCCGGGGGATTTTCGCCTTTCAAATAAAACTTACCACAGTCACTGAAGTTTCACTTGACTTGCTGGAATTGAAGTAGATCATCAAGTCAAGCGCTATAAACTTCACTGTGATCTTTGCTAAACCTTGTTTTGGGTAGAGATGATTTGATCTATGGATTAGATCAAATGGAATTAGATTTACAACAACACATTCTTTAAGAATCAAACCCTAACTTATTAACACTTAAAGGTTAGCAACTACCTATGTGTGTAATTTAATTCACTTCTAAACTTATTACCAAATAAGGTAAACCACAGGGTCTAAAGTGCATAAAAGCCACACATACTTATTTAAATCATAACTTATTAAATACATGGAATATCATAAAACTAAATCCATTTACATTACGAATTATAGTTCAAACTATTTGAATAAAACTAACTATGAGTATTTTGAAACTCATATGATCATGCCTTGGTGAAATCAAAACCAACTATCCAAATTTGAGGAATAACCTTCAACCTTGATCTTTTGATCAATATTATAATATAAATCCAATCCAATATGATCTAGTGACTCATCCACAATAATAAAATCATCCACAAGATATTTAGTAACAAATGCCACTTGTCTATCCAAAAATAAATCATATGAGAGGATAATCTCTATGCCACATAGGATGAAAATATCTACATGACTTGCTTTCCAAGCTATGCCACCTCATGCTCAAAGGATTGTTATGGATAAGGGCATGACAACCAAACACCTTACTCATCTAACCAACACAAGAGTCACCACCTATGTCTCATGATACTAGAGCTTACCCAAGCCTATAAATAGAGCCACACCCTTCATCCCTTTGCTCATCTTGTAGCATGATACATGTGAACAAACACATAGAGCCACTCCATATGAATTAGCTAGGATCAAGATGAAGAAGCTAGGAGGTGGAGGCATACCACAAGATGCAGATTTATCAGATTTCCTGAAGAACAAGCTACAGAAGATACCAAGGTAGAATTCCTAGGCAAACCATATATTTAGAGGATCATATCATCATCTCTTGAGTAGGATCTTAGGATATTCCAAGATATTGAGAAGTGAGAGAAATTATAGATGCTAACCATAGCCATGTCTATCCTAGAGAATACTAGAGTAGTATTAAATCTTACTTGTTCAAATCAACCTTTAATCTTGGAGGTGAAAGCCATGTTCTATTAGGGAAACATAACTAAAACCTAGGCCATATTTGAATTCCAATCTAAGCATCACCTTAGATCATAAGTAGGACCTTGCCATGCCTCATGCCTATTTATGTTCCAAGTAGTGAAGATTATGCAAAACCCTAAACCCTTTCACATAGGATTCACCTCACATAAAATACTATGTCCTAACTTGTGTATCATGGATCACAAGTATGAACCAAGCCTATATACCTAAAGATTAAATGCCATTTGGTGAGTAGAGTGAAACCAATATCCAATTCTACTTTGACTTCCAATTACCTTGCTTAGTTGCCCAAATGGAATATTGTGTCATAATTGAACCATCACCTTAGAAAGTGAATTGATTATGAGGAGTGTAGAATCTATTCTAAATGAGTTAAGCTAGAAGTGGCTAAGTAAGATTATTAACCAAATAGAGTTTAGCCAACCATATGATAAATCTTAGAAATAATCCTTCACATAAAATGATGAATTCATCTCATCCTCATTACCATCCATTTTAAACTTTAGCCATAATGAAAATATGTGTGAACAAACCAAATGATAAGTACTATCAAAACCTAATCATGTGTTCATTATGCACTTGTTAAATAATTTAAACTATTAAAACATATTTGGTTATTAACTTATAAAAGTGATTGAGATGAACCCTAAATTCATATCTATTTTGAATTTTGAATTGTGCCTCACAAGAAAACAAATTTAATCAATTATAAATGGTTGTTTAAAAACAAAACAAGACAATGAGTATCATTATCAAATTGTTATGATATTCAAATAATTTAGAACCTGCAAAACAAAATAGAAATCAGAATTGAATTCAAATAACAAAATTCAAAACAGAAAATGAAAAGGAAAATAGAAGAGAGGAGGACTTACCCTAGTGGAACTCAGCAACCGCAGCAGCCCAACAACCATCTCCACGCTAGCCCATCAACTCGGCCCAAGCCACCCAATACCAGCCCACGCAGCGAATCGGTACCAAACAGAAGAAAACCATCGTCGTCTTCTTCTCTGTGAGCGACACCGCGACGAGCTCGCCGGCCACGTCCCTCGTCGTCGATAAGGATGTCCTGGACATCGCCCATCATCTCAGAACCGCGTCCAATCCTCTTCACGTCCATATGATCCTAAATGCGTCCCGATTCGTGCCCGTTGGCCATGTCAAAACAACCGCAACATCTCCGCCGTCGCCGACGGTGAGATGACGAACTAGCCCCCGTCCAGCTCTATAAATATGCCCAGAGCTTATCCAGGAAACCCTAGAACCTCGCCGCCCATCCATTCCTTCTCAGTCGCTCTCTATCTCTCGCGTTCTTCCACTTACTGTCACCGGCGTCAAAGACGAAGCCGGCGGTACAGGCCACCCCAGCATCTAACTCGTGGTCGGGGAGGTGCGCCTTTCCGCGTAGGTCATATGGGCGCAAGCAATCGTCAAGGGGAGCAAGGTGCAGGACGAATTTGATCATTCCCTTCCTCAGTACCTCGCCGGTATCGGCGATTTCGAGCTCATCTCCGGCGACTACCTCCTCCGTCGACCACACCATCAGCACCAGGGTGAGCAGACGCATCGATAGACCTCTTAATTGCTTCATTTGGTTAGCGGTAGCCCGAGTTAGCCATCTCGCCGGAGAGCACCGCCGCAGTACCCATCGCGGGCGACGCTCCGGTGATTCCCCGCGGAAACCACCACCACCAGTAGCTTCACCTTGCTGTGCTCGTTCAGATGCACTTAACCGCACATCCAGGGGAGCCCTAAATCAGTGGCGCCACCGCGTACTGGCCGCCGGCGTTTAACCGCCGGTGATGCCAACGTGGCATGTGGGGTCTCCCTGGCATCGTTGACTGGTCTTTGCCCGCGTGGCAACTGACCCAGTCAATGGCCCCACTAGTCAGTGACATTAGTTAGAAACGAATCGGTATGTGTAGTATTTTCATTTAAATTCAAAATCCAGAAAATTACTGAAACTTTGCCAAAATGTATAAAATTCATTTCAACTCAGAAAAATACAAATAAGATATCAAAATACTCACAAAAATAAACTCTATCCAATAAAAATATAATATGAAAATGTTTGTCAAAATAAAAATTCAATTATTTTAACCTTGATTAATTTTGCCTTTTCTTTTATCCTAAATACAATTAAAATTCAATAATTAGTTAAATTTCATAAATAAATAACAACCATCTAGGAAATAAAGAAAACACCAAAAGTAATTTTCTTTCATCATGTTATCATTATCTTAAATATAAGTAGTATTTTAAAAACCCTAAATTGCACTTTATCATTTTCTTTAAATAATAAGAAAATTAGAAAAATAATAAAAACTATTATTATTATTAAGTTATTATAACTTCAACTTTATTACCCAATTATTATTCTAAGAATTGTATCACAACTTGGAAACCCTTGTTCTAACATGAGTAAAGACCTTAACCTTAATATTTTATGTGAAAACCCTAAATGGTTTTCCACCCTAAAACCCTAGGGGTTTATAACATGTGCTCATAGGAACTTAACTTTAGTTATGGACATATACTAAGCAAACAAAAACATGCTCATATGTTATTAAGATATTACCAACTCAAGTGCAATTTAAGTTATCGTCTCATGCTTTCACTTTTGACTAATACCTTATATGACCAACTAGTACCACCTAGGTGTAAACCCTAATTTATTACTCTCATATTATTACCATTGAACACCCCTCCGTAATACCACACCATTGAGATCAAACCTTAAGTAGCAAACCCTATGTAGTAATTCACTTTGTATGCTCTTATTTAACTAAACCCTACTTGAGCAATAATAAACCATCTAACTTAGAAACCCATTAGTGATTACTTAATGAAGCAAATGTGAAGCCATAGTAAACCCTAACTCATAGCAAAACCTTGACCATCATTCTTTGATATGATACCCATAATCAACCATAGTAATAAACCTGCTAATACTTGCTACATATAGACCAAGTCTATTTAAGAACCCAACTAGTTCCTATTAGAGAACTAAATGACTCCAATAGTAAGCCCTAGAAAGCCATAGCTCCTATGTATAGTAGTTCATATTCTTATTTAACCTGATCTTCAAAAGTTATTCTTTTGAAGTATAATACAAGTAATCATCGACCATGTTCTGTAGAACTTAAAATTGACAACTTCTCTTTACATATTGTTCAACTACAAGTCCTTTATGTGTGTGCTTGTTATGATGTCTTATATCACTTGGTTATGATGCTAATATAACCAAACCCTAATAAGAACCTTGTTTGAGAACCATCCTAAAAGTGCAACACACCCTAAAGAAATCTTTGCAACTCATCCATCCTAAATCATCGAGGTTAGGTTACGCTCGGGACGATTGCATCTCATACTATGCATTATAGTATCTTTGCCAGTTCTTGAAACATTGTCCTTACCGGACAATGATGGTATTTCAGAATTTGGAGTTCTCACGTATCAAAGCTTTTGCCTGCATAATCTTGCAGTCAAGAAAGGGAAGTTCATCGCTTGCTCATGTCATTTGATTATTTTTATCAAACTATATGCAAAGTACTATACTTATCACTCATGCATTGAAAAGCAAAGTATTACTTTACAATTATGAATATGACTATGTGGTGGGCAATGGAACCATGGTATGTGTTGATATGGTGGAGGTTCCATTGCATGGGTTATATTAACCTAGGAGTAATTACCAATGCCGTCCAGTGATTCTAGCGCCGTACATACCGCGTTAACCATGAGATCTATAATGGCTCTAGGGAAGCCAGCCGTATCTTTTCCCTCCTGCACGCCAACGGACTGGTAGAGCTGCGGGGTGTTGGAGGCACTGCCGTAGGTTGAGATAGCCTTTTAAATCTCCATCCGTGTGTGATGACGAGCTCTACGATCTATGATGGATTGTCCAAAGTGCACCGTGAGTAAAGCCGTATTATCGGAGGATGTCTCTCGGGGGTGTACGGTTGGACAAAAGGGTGGGTTTGCAGGGTCGCGGAGAAGGCGGTGTGGGCTTGGATTTTCATACCTGGCCTCACACCAAAGGAAGTGTGAACGGGGGCAAGTCCCTGCGGATGGCAAAAAGGATGGGATCTCTTATGGGAAAAGTAACGCACCTCTGCAGAGTGTATCAAATTGTGGCTGTCACTCCTCGTTCCGGGAAGGGAAGCTGCGAACGCGGCGAGGAAAGGAACTCCATGAAGTTCTGGTCAACCTATGAAGACTGACGGGCATAGTTTTCAGAATAAAATAAACCTTTTGAAGAAATGTTTATGAAAATTTGCATTTGCCTATGACTTTCTGGTCTATGGCTGTAGCTAGTGCATGATACACCTATTTCCTAATATGAACTTAATGAGTACGCTCGTACTCATTCCCTCCCATTTGAACCCCCTTATTAGATCAAGGCACCGAAGGAGAAACTACCGTGGAACTCGAAGACAAAGGAGGCAACTGCAACAAGATGAAGAATCCAAGCAAAGAAGTCAATGAAGTCAACTTCTGCAGCAACTAGAGTGAAAACTTAGACTAGTAATAGAAGGGAACCTTTCCCTAATCCTAGCACCTAAGTAGCTAGATTTCCATAGCAAGCCAAGTAGCTCATAAGCTTGAGTTAGCAATAAGATAGACTATGAGTCGTTCTTCTGGAGCTTTATTTGAAGTTTTACCTCACTGTAAAGTAGGAGGCTGTGTTGATCTTATGTAAACAGTTCGTGTGTACTTCTATAGACATACCTTGGACTCGCATATGTTTCTGTTGTACCACTCTGAGGGATGTAATATGAGTGGAACGGTGTTTCACTTGTGTTATGTCAACGACTTGTGTACTACACCATGCAGTGGTACGCTAGGTCACCACAATAAGACGCGCACAAATATCCATGGCTAAGAAATCTAATACTACTTCCTCGCTCCATAAAAAGATGTCTCACAAAGTTTAGGCAGCCTTGCAGCACTAGAATTCCCTCCTAGGTAGATACATACAACTCACTATCTGCATTGTGCCCCCTCTGCTCCGTCGCCGCGGAGACGGCGGACCATCTTTCTCTGCACTGTCCCTTCGCTCGATTGGTTTGGGATGGCTTCTCGAGGCGCGCTGGAGTGCAGATTCCGGCGCCTACGGCCGGCAGCAGGTTGCCGGCATGGTGGTTGAGTGCGGTGGAGGGGCTGCCTACGGCGGATGCTAGAGTCACCAACTCCGCTATCATGCTCATCCTGAGATCCCTGTGGCTCGAGCGGAACGCCAGAGTCTTCGAGGATACTGCCTCTACGGTCGATCATGTTATCGATGTAGTTTGCCAGGATTGGGGCATGTGGCTTTCTTGTAGGCGTGGGTTGGCGAGAGAAGTAGTGTAGGTGTTGTCCGCCGCTTTTATGCGGCATGGTGGATGTTCTGAGCCCATGGTTCGGGTGTAATCGTTTTTCCCTTAATCTTAATGAAATGACGCGCAGATCTCCTGCGGGTTCTCGAAAAAAGAACATCGACATCGCGGCAGGGGATCCCAGATAAAATCCTAGTCGGGCATCGGATTCCCCTGGACAAAAACAACAAGAGCAGCATTTCAAAATCGTAGTTAGAAAAGAACAATCCAACGGCCTAGCTAGAATAAAGACCAGCAGTACCCGTCCATGCACTTCGCTTTGAGCAGAGCTGGTAGCCCATGCCGACGTGCTGCGTCAATTAACTGTGCGCGCCATGCCCGATCATCCATCTATCCGTTGCATGCACCGTCGGCGGGTTGGGACCATTGACGCACGCACGCATGGGTTAATAGTGTGCCAGTACTACGCAGATGCATGGCGTGGCAAGTGCCAAAAGAGAAGGATCTTGCTGCCCAGAACACCACCGCCACTGTAAGTTTTGTTTTGCAGGTGTTCCTTCCACTCTCCTGCATGCTGCTCCTCTTTTGGTTTTGGTCAGTGCATTGATTGTTGCAGAGTGACTAATCTTGGCAGCTTGGGGAAGTTAAACTGCCAAAAGGGCAGTCTGTTTAACTGTAAACTCATGACTGGATTATTAAAGTAATAAAGCGCCCATTATCAAGAAAAAATGACTGGATTATTTGCTTCTCTCCTAATTGAACTATAGTTCTTGTTGAATGCTCCATGTACATAGCCGTTTGACAGAAGGAAAGTATACAGATTAGTCAATGTTATGACAGTTTTACTGCCAAAAGAGAAGGACAGTCTGTTCATGTCAGCGACCACGGCCTCGGAGGAACTGCATCGAGCCTTGGCCCGGAGGAGTCCCAGGAGCTGGGCCGTGGGCCACGGCCCAGGAGGCGACAAATGAAACCAGCTCGCTACGTCGACCCTGCCTGGACATCGTGAAGCATCTACTTAGCTGGAATGTGTGATTCGCTCAGATTAGCTGATTGCTCAAACTTGTAAGACACGGCTGTGCCGTAGGAGGGGCTGGATCCTGTTGGATCGGCCTGCTCATCTCGCTGTACTCGAATTCGTGTGCGTTAATCGATAGAACTCCGTATAATCGATCCTAGAACCTCACATCTGGTATCAGAGCCGTCGGTTCTGGAGTTTCCCACCCACCACCACGCTACTCGCCACGCGCTGCGCCGCCGCGCCGCCGCGATGGACAATCTCTCGGCGGAGTCCAAGTCCCTGTACGAGATCCTCAAGGCGGAGAGCAGGGAGGAGTATGAGGCGAGATTCCTGGCGCACAAGAAGGAGATCCTCGACGCCATGAGGGACTACGTCACCGACACCACCAAGCAGATCCAAGAGATCAACACCGCTGTTGACTCCGTGCGGATCGGAATGGGCAAGGAACTCACCGAGGCGAGGGAAGCCCTCGGCACGGAGCTGGAGGCGGTCAAGGCGCAGATCAGCGCCGACATCGCGCATCTAGCCTCCGCGGTCGATCGAGTTGCGCGCCCGTCCCCGAACCCAGCGGCGGGCGGAAGCGGCGGCAACGGCCCAGTTGGGCACGGCTCAGACTCACCAAACCCGGGGAAGGGGTGTGCTACTCACACCTCTCCTCCGGGAGGAGGTATGAATTCCGATTCCAAAACTTCGGCACAATTTTTTCCGTCTGGATCTGGGTCACAGGATGCTGATGCATCTACGTCCGCTCCTCGTGTTGAACTGCCGCACTTCGAGGGGACGAACCCGAAGCTGTGGCAGCGGCGCAGTGAGGAGTATTTTCAGCGTTGGAACACTCCGCGGATTCTCTGGGTATCGTACTCAACTTCGCAGTTCACCGGTGCGGCAGCGACTTGGCTGGAATCATTCCTGGAGAGGAACCCGTGTGCGGAGTGGCAGGAATTGGTGGATGGAGTCATGGCGAGGTTCATGCGGAATCAGCAGCAAGTCTTACTCAGGAGGCTGTATCACGTTTCGCAGACGTCCACGGTTGCTGATTACGTGCAACGGTTCTCTGATTTGGTAGATCAACTTCAAGCTCACGGTACAAAGTCTGATCCCCTGCATTATCTGACTAAATTCCTGGATGGATTATGGCCGGCAGTGCGTGTTCTGATAGCAATACAGCAGCCTCAAGATTTAGATACAGCTTATACCTTGGCCTTGCTTTACGAGGAATTGGGTGATGGGTGTCAACCTTTGCATTCTCCCAGCAGTTCAGGTGGGAATTCTCGGCGTCTGCAGTCGCCACCACAGCCT
Source organism: Lolium rigidum (assembly GCF_022539505.1). Classification (NCBI taxonomy): domain Eukaryota; kingdom Viridiplantae; phylum Streptophyta; class Magnoliopsida; order Poales; family Poaceae; genus Lolium; species Lolium rigidum. The sequence goes on along the minus strand of NC_061509.1, from coordinate 250,295,586 downwards.
GCGCCACCTCCTCCCCCTCTCCGCAAAGTGGATTTCCAAAACGAGTTGAGGAGAAGCGGGGTGCTTGAATCCGATAAGTATGGTGCTGCTGCGAAATGGCAGAGTCTGAAGGCGTATCGCAGAGCTAAGAATCTATGTTTCACCTGTGGCGAGAAATTTAGCAGAGAGCATCGCTGTAGCAACACTATCTCCCTGCATGTGGTACAAGAGATGGTTGAGTTTTTGCAGGACTCTGACTCAGATCAGGATGAGGCACCTGAACAGGAAGAGATGGTTCCGGCCAATTCCATGATGCTCTCTATTGCAGCTACTCAAACTTCTGTTGCAGCTCCGAAAACAATGCGTATTCCAGTAGTGGTGCAGGGAAGGGAGCTCTTGTTTTTGATTGACTCTGGCAGCTCGACTTGTTTCATTGACAGTCAAGTAGCTGCTGAATTGACTGGTGTCCAGAAGGCTCCAATATCTCTCAAGGTCAAGGTTGCGGGTGGTGAGTTACTCGACTGTTCTGAGCAGGTTACTGATATGAAATGGAGCACTCATGGCTGCGAGTTTGTGGATTCTTTCCGTGTGTTGGATCTAAGGAGCTATGATGGGATTGTTGGGCTGGATTGGTTAGCTAAGCACAGCCCCATGCTCACTCATTGGGAAGAACAGTGGATCGCAATTATCTATGCAGGGACGTGGACTGTTCTGTATGGAGGGGGTGATAATCAGCAAGCAAATGCAGTTGTGGAGCTCCAGTTTGTCCATGACAACATACAGCCAGAGCAGGAATTATTCAATGAGGATATCCAAAGTCTGCTCGACCAGTTTGAGAAGGTTTTCGCTGAACCCACGGGTCTACCGCCTCGCCGTCAGTACGATCATCAGATTCCATTGATTCCTGGAGCACGACCTGTATCCATTCGACCATACCGTGTCGTCCCTGAATTGAAAACAGAGATTGAAAAGCAGGTAGCTGAGCTGCTCAGGCAAGGAATCATCACTCATAGCACTAGTCCATTTGCTTCACCTGTGTTGCTGGTGCGTAAGGATGGAAATGCTTGGAGGCTTGTGGTTGATTTTCGCCGGCTAAATGCTCTCACCATGAAAGGGAAGTATCCCCGCCCGTAATTGATGAGCTTTTGGATGAATTAGTTTGGGTCTCAATGGTTCTCGAAACTGGATCTACGAGCAGGGTACCATCAGATTCGCTTGGCTCCTGGTGAGGAATACAAAACAGCATTCCACACCCACAATGGGCATTATGAATTCAAAGTAATGGCGTTTGGGTTGAGTGGTGCGCCTGCGACATTCCAGTCTGCGATGAATGCAGCTCTAGCTCCAGTCTTGCGTAAGTTTGTTTTGGTCTTTTTCGATGACATATTGATTTACAGTCCAACATATGAGCAGCACTTGGAGCATATCAAGGCTGTTTTGGAGATTTTGGCAAAAGAACAGTGGCAAGTGAAACGCTCTAAATGCTCATTTGCTCAGCGCAAGGTAACATATTTGGGGCATGTTATCACTCCTGAAGGAGTTGCAACTGATGATACAAAAATTGCATCCGTTAAGAATTGGCCAGTTCCTGCGAATCTTAAGGAGTTGCGAGGATTTTTAGGTCTGAGTGGTTATTATCGCAAGTTCATCCGGCACTACGCTATCATCAGCCAGCCCTTGACAGCTTTGTTAAAAAAGGGAGCTCTCTTCATTTGGACTGATGCTACTGAAACGGCATTCCAAACACTCAAGACTGCTCTTATCACTGCTCCTGTCTTGGCATTGCCAGATTTCACTAAGCCATTCACAGTTGAGACAGATGCTTGCGATGTGGGAATTGGCGCAGTGTTGTCCCAGCAAAATCATCCAGTTGCTTTTGTCAGTCGAGCCTTGGGGCCTCGGAATAGAGGATTATCTGTGTACGAGAAGGAGTACCTAGCTATCCTCTTGGCTGTTGAGCAGTGGAGGCCGTACTGCATGTCGGGCGAGTTCATCATTAGGACTGATCATAAGAGCCTCACTCATTTAACAGATCAGCGCCTCCACACGGATTGGCAAAAGAAAGCTCTCACTAAATTAATGGGGCTACAATACACGGTTGCATACAAAAAAGGGATACTGAATGGAGCTGCTGATGCATTGTCTCGCAAGCCAGTTGTTAGCTCAGAGGTTTTTGCAGTTTCAGTGATTAAACCAGTGTGGTTGGAATCTGTCGAGCAGAGTTATGAAGGGGATGCACATGTACAGTCAATTATACAGAAGCTTACTATTGATCCCAAGTCTGAGCAGCATTACACTTTCAAGTCCGGATTGTTGAGGTATGATAACCGTATTTGGATAGGAGAGGATCAACAACTGCGCTCCCGGATTATCGCTGCTTTACATGACAGTCCACAAGGGGGCACTGCGGATTCCTCGTAACTTATCGTCGGATAGTTTCTCTATTCAAATGGCCTCAAATGAAAGCAGCCGTGAGAGATTATGTTCGAGCCTGTCATGTGTGCCAAAAGGCCAAACCAGAGCGCATCCATGCCCCCGGGCTTCTCCAGCCACTGCCTATTCCCTCCAAACCTTGGGACATGGCTACAATGGATTTCATTGATGGATTGCCAACTTCTCGGCAATACAACTGCATTCTAGTGGTTGTGGACAAGTTGACGAAGTATGCTCATTTCCTGCCCCTTAAACATCCATATACAGCTAGTAAGGTGGCTGAGTTATTTGTGGATGGAATTTACAAGCTGCATGGGCTGCCTGCGGTGCTCGTTTCTGACCGTGATCCCGTATTCACAAGTCAATTCTGGCAGGGTGTCTTCAAGGCCACGGGAACTGAACTGAGGATGAGCACTGCATACCATCCTGAAACAGATGGTCAGACTGAGAGAGTTAACCAGTCGATTGAATGTTTCCTTCGCTGTTTCATCAGTGCTAACCCGCAGAATTGGAGCCGTTGGTTGTCCTTGTGTGAGCATTGGTACAACACTAATTGGCATGCATCGCTGGGCAAATCGCCATTTGAGGTCCTGTATGGGAGGCAACCAAGGTACTTTGGTATTTCAGCTTCTGACAGTATATCCCCCTTGGATGTGCAACTCTGGCTTAAAGAGCGTGAACTGGTAATGGACTCTGTTCGCCAGCACTTGCTTCGCATGCAGCAGCGGATGAAAAACCAGGCGGACAAGCACAGGACAGAGCGTGTGTTTTCAGTTGGTGACATGGTCTTCTTGAAACTCCAGCCGTACGTGCAGTCGTCTGTTGAGCGTCGAGCGAGTCACAAGCTTGCGTTCAAATTCTTTGGCCCTTACTCAGTGGTTGAGCGCATTGGAGCGGTTGCCTACAAATTGCTTCCACCTGGGAGCAGAATTCACCCAGTCTTCCACGTTTCGCAGTTGAAACCATGTTTGGGGCCTGGACAACAGGTTTTACCTCACCTTCCTTTGCCTGATGCAACAATGCAGGTACCTGTCCGGGAGCTACGGCGCCGTGTTCGTCAAAAGGGGCATCGTACTATCGTCCAAGTGCTAATCCAGTGGAGTGGAGCTTCTGAAGACATGGCTACCTGGGAAGATCTCGAGTCCCTCAAGCAGAAGTTTCCTCGAGCGCCTGCTTGGGGTCAAGCAGGCAATCAAGCAGGGGAGGATGTCAGCGACCACGGCCTCGGAGGAACTGCATCGAGCCTTGGCCCGGAGGAGTCCCAGGAGCTGGGCCGTGGGCCACGGCCCAGGAGGCGACAAATGAAACCAGCTCGCTACGTCGACCCTGCCTGGACATCGTGAAGCATCTACTTAGCTGGAATGTGTGATTCGCTCAGATTAGCTGATTGCTCAAACTTGTAAGACACGGCTGTGCCGTAGGAGGGGCTGGATCCTGTTGGATCGGCCTGCTCATCTCGCTGTACTCGAATTCGTGTGCGTTAATCGATAGAACTCCGTATAATCGATCCTAGAACCTCACAGTTCACTGTAAACTAATCAGTGGATTATTTGCTTCTCTCCTAATTAGCTCCAGTTCTCGTTGAAGGCTCCATGTTCACGGCCGATTTCACAGACGGCAAATATACAGATTAGTCAATGGGAGTATGTCAGTACCAACGAACGAGCGTGAGATTTCTGCATGGAGGATTCCATAAATTACATGCTTTGCCGGCCTGGTATATATGTTTTCTTGGATGCATGCGTCCGGTGTCTGCTACTCTGCTCCCATCACTTGGATCAAATGGATAGACTATCAAATTCCGTAGGACGAACAAGCTAGCTAGATGTCTCCCTGCACATTACTGTCCTTCATGTTTAATTAGCTCTAGTAGTAGACTGATAAGAAGTATTTTGCTTAATTAACCTCCCATATATTTACACAGGCCTGGAATCTCCCAGCTATAGATGACTGAGAGGAGCATTTTACAAAAGAATATCCGGTCCTACTGATGATGCATGGCAGGAGACAGCGTTACTTAACTAATTGAAGCCTGCAGTGAGACGCATGTGACATCACAAGATCGTATACAACTTCCTTCCATTGGTCAGAAAGAAGCCACATGTACATCTGATTTTCGTTTCCACCCGATTCGAAAGTAGGGGTTAAGCTTGGGATGCTTGATACGTCGTAAACGTATCTATAATTTTTGATGATCTATGTTTGTTTTAAATCAATTTGTATATGTTTTGCTTACACTTTGTTATACTTTTATACATTTTCTGGCACTAACCGATTGACAAAATGCCACAGTGCCAGTTCCATGTTTTCTGCTATTTTTTTTTTGTTTCAGAAAAGTTGTACAGGAAATATTCTCGGAATTGAACGAAACAAAAGCCGAAGATCTTAGTTTTTCGTAACGAAGACGAAGTTCTGTGGAGAGACAAAGTGGGGCCACATGGCGGCCAGACCATGCCTTGGCGCGGCTGAAGCCCTGGCCACGCCAAGGGGTGGTGTGGGGCCCCCTAGCGCCCACCGATCTCGCCCTTCCACCTATAAGACGCATCCCGACGCGAAAATCCTAAATACACGAGTCTCCGTTCCAGAAAAGTTCCGTAGCTCCACCTCCATCAAAGACAAGATCCGGGGGACAGAAGTCTCTATTCCGGCACCCTACCGGGACGGAAAATTACCCCCGTAGCCATCTCCATCGACTCCACCGCCATCTCCATCACCGTTGCTGACTCCATGATGAGGAGGGAGTAGTTCTCCCTCGGGGCTAAAGGATTTACCGGTAGATATGTAGTTTGTTTCTCTCTCCCATGATATGATCTTTATGTGATCGTGAGCTTTGTAATCCAGTTGAATAAGTAGATGTTATTCTTCAACTATTGTGCTACTCAATTGGTTTTATTATGTCATCTCTGAGGACATCTTGTCCAACGGTGTGAAGGTGACAGTGTGCACATCGTGTTTGTTTCTTAAGCTTAATTTACAGAATTACTTATGAATCGTGGTGTCTAGTTAGTACCATCTTTATATGCTAAAGGTGATAGTGTGGAGCGTCCATAGATTGGGAATGCGAACTTTAAGGAATGCTTATGCAGCCCTACACAGTGAATTTGTGTTTATTATCAATCGGAGAGTGGTTCAGAGTAGCATATTGAAGTGATAATATCTATGTATTCAATTATGGCATCATTGTTGAGAGTGTTCACTAGTGAAAGTAAGAGCCCTAGGCCTTGTGTCTAAGCATTGAAACACCGTTTACAACCAGTTCTACTACATGATTGCTTGCTGCCATTTTTATTTCAGATTACAATTTCCACTCATCATTATCCATATTACTTGTATTTCACTATCTCTTCGCCGAACTAGTGCACATATACACCTGACAAGTGTATTCGGTGTGTTGGGAACACAAGAGACTTCTTGTATCGTAATTGCAGGGTTGCTTGAGAGGGATATCTTTGACCTCTACCTCCTTGAGTTCGATAAACCTTGGATGATCCACTTAAGTGAAACTTGCTTCTGTTCTACAAACCTCTGCACTTGGAGACCCAACACTATCTACAAGAATAGAAGTGTGCGTAGACATCATTGAGCTAGGTAGAATTTGTAATGTACCCTAAGTAGCATTTATAATGTGCACTGACCTGCATTTGTAATGTACAGTAAGTACCACTCATAATGTACTCTATTTAAACGGCCGGTAGTTGTGTTTTTTGTGATTGAACTAGGCCGATGATTATAACCAAAGATCATAGTATGGAGAGATGATTGATCAGAACCTATGGCATGATTGAACATGACCATGCCATTGGTTCTGATCAAACATCTCCTCTATATGTCCTCATATTATGAGGCCCTATTTTACCTTTCTTTGCATGCCTTTGCTTCTTCAGTTCTGCAGTGGCCAATGATTTAACTATGCCACAATGGAAGGCAAGGTGCTGCCCTCAAACTTAGTTGTGTGTGCCATATTCCTTGCACACTAGACTTAGTTTGTGCACAGTCATTCTGTCTGCCGTGTGACCCAATGTATGAGGCCTCTTTTGGTTTGTCTTATGAGTTAGCCAATGATTCAACAAAGGCACAATGGAAGGCAATGTGCTGCCCTCAAATTTAGTCGTGTGTGCCACAATTCTTGCACACTACACTTAGTTTGTGGCCACTCCCTTTGGACTACAAGGAAAAACGTTACTGCTGGCGAACTAAAATTAGGTACTGCCGGCGCATGTGTGTCCGTCAGTAGGAACAGGCCGGTGGTACTAGCATAGTGCTGGCGCACTGACTCGTTCGCCGGCGATAGTTAAAAGTGTTACCGGCGAACACATGTGGTTCGCCAGGGATATGTCATCCCGGGATTTAAAAAAATGAAACCGGACGGTGCGCCGTCAGTTGAGAAGGACACACATCACACCCACCTCAACCATTTCATTATAGAGCACTTAAAAAAAGTTACATCAAGCCATGCAAATTTACAGAGAACACCCTAACAAGAAAAAGAAAAAGCAATCGGGTGCTCGCCGTCCGCCCGCACCGCCGTGCCGTATGCGTGCCCGACGAGGACCATGGTGTGCTCGCTGTGTGCGTCGTCTGGCCGCATCGCCTTGCCGGATGCGTGCCCGACGAGGACCGCGGCGTGCTCGACCAGGACCGCGGCATGCTCGACGTCTCCGGCCTCCGCCATCGGCCCCAACAGAGGAAGTGGTCCGGAGTAGTGATGCGCGTGAGACACACGTCCGTTGGGAACCCCAAGAGGAAGGTGTGATGCGTACAGCAGCAAGTTTTCCCTCAGTAAGAAACCAAAGTTATCGAACCAGTAGGAGTCAAGGAACACGTGAAGGTTGTTGGTGGCGGAGTATAGTGCGGCGCAACACCAGGGATTCCGGCGCCAACGTGGAACCTGCACAACACAATCAAAGTACTTTGCCCCAACATAACAGTGAGATTATCAATCTCACCGGCTTGCTGTAAACAAAGGATTAGATGTATTGTGTGGAAGATGATGTTTGTTTGCAAAGAACAGTAAAGAACAAGTATTGCAGTAGATTGTATTTCAGATGTAAAGAATGGACCGGGGTCCACGGTTCACTAGTGGTGTCTCTCCCATAAGATAAATAGCATGTTGGGTGAACGAATTACGAGTTGGGCAATTGACAAATAAAGAAGGCATAACAATGCGCATACATATATCATGATGAGTACTATGAGATTTAATCGGGGCATTACGACAAAGTACATAGACCGCTATCCGACATGCATCTATGCCTAAAAAGTCCACCTTCGGGTTATCATCCGAACCCCTTCCGAGTATTAAGTTGCAAACAATAGACAATTGCATTAAGTATGGTGCGTAATGTAATCAACACAAATATCCTTAGACAAAGCATCGATGTTTTATCCCTAGTGGCAACAACACATCCACAACCTTAGAACTTTACGTCCACTGTCCCAGATTCAATGGAGGCATGAACCCACTATCGAGCATAAATACTCCCTCTTGGAGTCACAAGTATCAACATGGCCAGAGCCTCTACTAGCAACGGAGAGCATGCAAGAACATAAACAACATATATGATAGATTGATAATCAACTTGACATAGAATTCAATATTCATCGGATCCCAACAAACACAACATGTAGTATTACAATTAGATGATCTTGATCATGATAGGCAGCTCACAAGATCTAACATGATAGCAAAATGAGGAGAAGACAACCATCTAGCTACTGCTATGGACCCATAGTCTAGGGGTGGACTACTCACACATCGATCCGGAGGCGATCATGGCGATGAAGAGACCTCCGGGAGATGATTCCCCTCTCCGGCGAGGGTGCCGGAGGCGATCTCCAGAATCCCCCGAGATGGGATTGGCGGCGGCGGCGTCTCTGGAAGGTTTTCCGTATCGTGGCTCTCGGTACTGGGGGTTTCGCGACGAAGGCTTTAAGTAGGCGGAAGGGTAGGTTTAGGGGCGACACGAGGGACCCACACAACAGGGCCGCGCGGCCAGGACCTGGGCCGCGCCGCCCTAGTGTGGCGTCGCCTCGTGGCCCCACTTCGTATCTCCCTCGGTCTTCTGGAAGCTTCGTGGAAAAATAAGACCCTAGGCGTTGATTTCGTCCAATTCCGAGAATATTTCCTTACTAGGATTTCTAAAACCAAAAACAGCAGAAAACGACAATCGGCTCTTCGGCATCTCGTCAATAGGTTAGTGCCGGAAAATGCATAAATATGACATATAATGTGTATAAAACATGTGAGTATCATCATAAAAGTAGGATGGAACATAAGAAATTATAGATACGTTTGAGACGTATCAAGCATCCCCAAGCTTAGTTCCTACTCGCCCTCGAGTAGGTAAACGATAACAAGGATAATTTCTGAAGTGACATGCTATCATAATCGTGATCAATACTATTGTAAAGCATATGAGATGAATGCAGCGATTTGAAGCAATGATGAAGATAATGAGTAAACAAATGAATTATATAGCAAAGACTTTTCATGAATAATACTTTCAAGACAAGCATCAATAAGACTTGCATAAGAGTTACTCATAAAGCAATAAATTCTTAGTAGAAAGTTTTGAAGCAACACAAAGGAAGATATAAGTTTCAGCGGTTGCTTTCAACTTCAACATATATATCTCATGGATAATTGTCAACACAAAGTAATATAACAAGTGCAATAGGTAAACATGTAAGAATCAATGCACACAGTTGATACAAGTGTTTGCTTCTGGGATAGAAAGAATAGGTAAACTGACTCAACAATAAAGTAGAAGAATGGCCCTTCGCAGAGAGGAAGCATGGATTACTATTTTTGTGCTAGAGCTTTTCATTTTGAAAACATAGAAACAATTTTGTCAACGGTAGTATTAAATCATATGTGTTATGTATAAGACATCTTATAAGTTGCAAGCCTCATGCATAGATTACCAATAGTGCTCGCACCTTGTCCTAATTAGCTTGGATTAACATGGATTATCATTGCATAGCATATGTTTCAACCAAGTATCACAAAGGGGTACCTCTATGCCGCTCGTACAAAGGTCTAAGGAGAAAGCTCGCATTGGATTTCTCGCTTTTGATTATTCTCAACTTAGACATCCATACCAGGACAACATAGACAACGAGATAATGGACTCCTCTTTAATGCATAAGCATTCAACAACGAGATAATATTCTCATAAGAGATTGAGGATTAATTGTCCAAACTGAAACTTCCACCATGGATCATGGCTTTAGTTAGCGGCCCAATGTTCTTCTCTAACAATATGCATACTCAAACCATTTTTTCATGAAAATCTCCCTTACTTCAGACAAGATGAACATGCATAGCAACTCACATGATATTCAACAAAGTTAAAAGTTGATGGCGTCCCCAGAAACATGGTTACCGCTCAACAAGCAACTTATTAAGAAATAAGACACATAAGTACATATTCTTCACCACAATAGTTTTTAAGGCTATTTTCCCATGAGCTATATATTGCAAAGACAAAGGATAGAATTTTAAAGGTAGCACTCAAGTAATGTACTTTGGAATGGCGAGAGAAATACCATGTAGTAGGTAGGTATGGTGGACACAAATGGCATAGTTTTTGGCTCAAGGATTTGGATGCACGAGAAGAATTCCTCTCAATACAAGGCTAGGCTAGCAAGGTTGTTTGAAGCAAACTCAAGTATAAAAGGTGCAGCAAATCTCACATATGAACATATTGTAAGTATTATAAGACTTTACATTGTCTCCTTGTTGTTCAAACACCTTAACCGAGAAAATATCTAGACTCTAGAGAAACTAATCATGCAAACCAAATTTTAACAAGCTCTATGTAGTTATTCATTAATGGGTGCAAAGTACATGATGCAAGAGCTTAAACATGATCTATATGAGCACAACAATTTCCAAGTATCACATTATTCAAGACATTATACCATTTACCACATGCAGCATTTTTTGTTTCCAACCATATAACAATGAATGAAGTAGTTCAGCCTTTGCAATGAACATTAAAGATAAAGCTAAGAACATATGTGTTCATACGAAACAGCGGAGCGTGTCTCTCTCCCAAACAAAGAATGCTAGGATCCGATTTTATTCAAACAAAAACAAAAACAAAAGCAAACAGACGCTCCAAGTAAAGCACATAAGATGTGACAGAATAAAAATATAGTTTCACTAGAGGTGACCTGATAAGTTGTCGATGAAGAAGGGATGCCTTGGGCATCCCCAAGCTTAGACGCTTGGGTCTTCTTAAAATATGCATGGATGAACCACGGGGGCATCCCCAAGCTTAGACTTTTCACTCTTCTTGATCATATTGTATCATCCTCCTCTCTTGACCCTTGAAAACTTCCTCCACACCAAACTCAAAACAATCTCATTAGAGGGTTAGTGCATAATTGAAAATTCAGATATTCAGAGGTGACATAATCATTCTTAACACTTCTGGACATTGCACAAAGCTACTGAAAGTTAATGGAACAAAGAAATCCATCAAACATAGCAAAACAGGCAATGCGAAATAAAAGGCAAAATCTGTCAAAACAGAACAGTCCGTAAAGATGAATTTTTTTGAGGCACCAGACTTGCTCAGATGAAAATTCCCATATTTAGTGAAAGTTGAGTACATATCTGAGGATCACGCACGTAAATTGGCAGATTTTTCTAAATTTTCTACAGACGGGGCGGCTCAATTTCGTGACAGCAAGAAATCTGTTCCTCCGCAGTAATCCAAATCTAGTATTGACTTTACTATCAAAGACTTTACTTGGCACAACAATGCAATAAAATAAAGATAAGGAGAGGTTGCTACAGTAGTAACAACTTCCAAGACTCAAATATAATACAAAAGTGCAGAAGTAAAATAATGGGTTGTCTCCCATAAGCGCTTTTCTTTAACGCCTTTCAGCTAGGCGCAGAAAGTGTGAATCAAGTATTATCAAGAGACGAAGCATCAACAACATAATTTGTTCTAATAATAGAATCATAAGGTAACTTCATTCTCTTTCTAGGGAAGTGTTCCATACCTTTCTTGAGAGGAAATTGATATTTAATATTACCTTCCTTCATATCAATGGTAGCACCAACAGTTCGAAGAAAAGGTCTTCCCAATATAATGGGACAAGATGCATTGCATTCAATATCCAAGACAACAAAATCGGGGGACAAGGTTATTGTTAACCATAATACGAACATTATCAATCCTCTCCAAAGATTTCTTTATAGCATTATCAGCAAGATTAACATCCAAATAACAATTTTTCAATGGTGGCAAGTCAAGCATATCATAGAGTTTCTTAGGCATAACAGAAATACTTGCACCAAGATCACATAAAGCATTACAATCAAAATCATTGACCCTCATCTTAATGATGGGCTCCCAACCATCTTCCAACTTCCTAGGAATAGAGGTTTCAAGTTTTAGTTTCTCTTCTCTAGCTTTTATGAGAGCATTTGTAATATGTTTTGTAAAGGCCAAATTTATAGCACTAGCATTGGGACTTTTAGCAAGTTTTTGTAAGAACTTTATAAATTCAGAGATGTGAAAATCATCAAAATCTAAGCCATTATGATCTACATCAATGGAATCATTGTCCCCAACATTTTGAAAAATTTCAGCAGTTTTATCACAAGCAGTTTCAGCAGTTTTAGCAGTTTCAGGCAATTTTGCACGCTTTGCACTAGGAGTAGAAACATTGCCAACACCAATTATTTTACCATTGATAGTAGGAGGTGTAGCAACATGTGAAGCATTATCATTACTAGTGGTGGTAATAGTCCAAACTTTAGCTAGTTTTTCATTTTCTTCTCTTTCCCACCTAGCATGCAATTCAGCCATCAATCTAATATTTTCATTAATTCGAACTTGGATGGAGTTTGCTGTAGTAACAATTTTATTATCATTATAGGTTTAGAAGCCATTTTATTAATTAAAGAAGATTGTGACGCAGACATGTATGAGATTCGGTTTTCAGCATTTGAAAGCTTAGTTTGCAAACCAGAAATCTCCATATTTAAGTTCTCAAGTTGATTTCCTATATTTTTCAACAAGGCAGATTGTTCATTCATAGTTTTAGTAAACAATTGATTTTGCTCATATTGTGATTGCATAAAGCTCTTAGTAGTTCTTTCAATTTCTAACATCTTTTCCTCATTAGGCGAAACGGGTCTACCATAAGAATTACCATAACCATTACCATTAGCAGAAGGATATGGCCTATAGTTGTTACCAGAATTATTCCTATAAGCATTGTTGTTGAAATTATTACTTTTAATGAAATTCGCATTAACATGTTCTTCTTGGGCAACCAATGAAGCTAAAGGGACATTATTAGGATCAACATTAGATCTACCATTCACAAGCATAGACATAATAGCATCAATCTTATCACTCAAGGAGGAGGTTTCTTCAACAGAATTTACCTTCTTACCTTGTGAAGCTCTTTCCGTGTGCCATTCAGAGTAATTTATCATCATATCATCAAGAAGCTTTGTTGCCGCCCCCAAAGTGATGGACATAAAGGTACCTCCAGCAGCTGAATCCAATAGGTTCCGCGAAAAAAAATTCAGTCCTGCATAAAAGGTTTGGATGATCATCCAAGTAGTCAGTCCATGGGTAGGGCAATTCTTTACCAAAGATTTCATTCTCTCCCATGCTTGAGCAACATGTTCATTATCTAATTGCTTGAAATTCATTATGCTACTTCTCAAAGATATAATTTTAGCGGGAGGATAATATCTACCAATAAAAGCATCCTTACATTTAGTCCATGAATCAATACTATTTCTAGGCGAGAGATAGCAACCAATCTTTAGCTCTTCCTCTTAAGGAGAAAGGAAACAATTTCAATTTTATAATGTCACCATCTACATCCTTATACTTTTGCATTTCACATAGTTCAACAAAATTATTAAGATGGGCAGCAGACATCATCGGAACCAACACCGGAAAATTGCTCTCTCATAACAAGATTTAGTAAAGCAGGCTTAATTTCAAAGAATTCTGCTGTAGTAGCGAGTGGAGCAATAGGTGTGCATAAGAAATCATTATTATTTGTGCTAGTGAAGTCACACAACTTAGTATTCTCAACAGTACCCATTTTAGCAGTAGTAAATAAAGCAAACTAAGTAAAGTAAATGCAAGTAACTAATTTTTTTTGTGTTTTTTTGATATGGAGAACAAAACAGTAAATAAAGTAAAACTAGCAACTAAATTTTTTGTATTTTTGATATAGAGAGCAAACAAAGCAGTAAATAAAGTAAAGTAAAGCAAGACAAAAACAAAGTAAAGAGATTGGATGTGGGAGACTCCCCTTGCAGCGTGTCTTGATCTCCCCGGCAACGGCGCCAGAAAATGTGCTTGATGTGCGTGAGACACACGTCCGTTGGGAACCCCAAGAGGAAGGTGTGATGCGTACAGCAGCAATTTTTCCCTCAGTAAGAAACCAAGGTTATCGAACCAGTAGGAGTCAAGGAACACGTGAAGGTTGTTGGTGGCGGAGTGTAGTGCGGCGCAACACCGGGGATTCCGGCGCCAACGTGGAACCTGCACAACACAATCAAAGTACTTTGCCCCAACGTAACAGTGAGGTTGTCAATCTCACCGGCTTGCTGTAAACAAAGGATTAGATGTATTGTGTGGAAGATGATGTTTGTTTGCGAAGAACAGTAAAGAACAAGTATTGCAGTAGATTGTATTTCAGATGTAAAGAATGGACCGGGATCCACAGTTCACTAGTGGTGTCTCTCCCATAAGATAAACTAGATTTAAATGTGCGCCTTGGCGCACGACCCCGTAAGGTTTTTGTCAATGTTTATTTATATAACAATGATTAAAAAAATTGTTAACATAATAATATAATTCGTAGGTTTTACAAATGAATTGTATGTATAATTAAATTATGATAAAGCAGACGAAGTTACAAACAGAGCAGATAAATTTAGAATCACCTCTTGTGAGGTTTGTGCCAATGTTTATTTATATAACAACGATTTTTTTGGTAATATAATAATACAATTCGTAGGTTTTACAAACGAATTATCCGTATAATTAAATTATGATAAAGCAAACGAAGTTACAAACATAGTGGTAAATTTAGATCACCTCTTGGTGTGCGCCCCTGCTTTCACATTGACAAACATTTTGTAAATTGCTTTATAATAAGCTTAGAGAACAACATAGGCAGCGAGTGCAAAGGTAATTACCGAAACCAACATGAAATTGCACATATTAGTCGACCGGACATCGGTGATAACACCTTGTGTTGCAAAAGCCATAAAAAAGAATCGAACATGCTATTAACAACGGTACCTTTCATTAGTGCTGCAACCTCATGACATCCCATAGGGGTAAACTTCTCCACTTCCAGCCTATCGTCTAGGTGGTAAAATGATGGTCATGTGTACAATTAAGAATTTATTTGTATCACGTTACTTTATTTTAAAGCAAATGATAGTTCGTAGGTTTGCTTGAGTTTCCTGTGCTGACAATACATATATTCCTAAAGATAGCTCATATCACAATCTGAATTATTTTGCAGGTGTAGTTCGTGGGAACTTGATCTTTCCTAGTTAACTATCGAGCGAGATCTTCGAAGTTGAAGAAAATTGGATCACGGGGCAACTTGTTTTCGAAGTTGCAAGTGCATAACTCTCCATTCTGATGCTCGTTTCGAGTAAATTGCCCTTGGCATTTCATTCCATCGATGATATAATATCTGATTGAACTCTCCATTCTGCTGCTCGGTCGGTGTTTTTTCTACCGACGCGGCTTGAAAAGATTCCTGTGCTTGTGAATGGATGCTGCCCACCCATGGAGAGGAGAAGGCGGCAAGGCGCCGGAGCAGGAGCGGTGGCCAAGGTTGGAAAGGCATGGTGGAGGAGGTGGCGGGGCTCGCCACGGACGCCTGCGGTACTGCATGTATTCCTTTTGAATCATACTAACTTCCTCCTCGGGGTCGAGAGGCAGGGGAACACCCGCATGATGATGCCACCAAATGCATGAAACAAATCGGTACCAAAAACCTGAGTCATCTAACATGCCACACTCATCGCATGTAACATAACTTCTTTAAACATGTAAATCACCACTTGGCTTACTTACCATTGAAATGGTTGATAATGCAAAGCTGGGCAGCTCTCCTTCGAGTTAGATGCTAGCTTTCGTCATTGTCATAGTTTGGATGGAACAACCCAGTTCTGAATGCCAACGTCCAAATTCACTCGTCAGCTGTAATTATTCTGCGGAAACCAAGTAATGAATTAATGAAATGTAAGAAAAATGAACAAGGCAAAGGGACTCACGAATCTGAATTCTCAATTCATTAGCTTGAGTTGCTCGATAGGTGAACCCTGCTAAGCAAGAGCCGAAGCTCGGAAGAAGTGAAACATCACCATAAATCAATCTCCAAAATCTGCA
This sequence comes from Lolium rigidum, assembly GCF_022539505.1. Taxonomy (NCBI): domain Eukaryota; kingdom Viridiplantae; phylum Streptophyta; class Magnoliopsida; order Poales; family Poaceae; genus Lolium; species Lolium rigidum. The sequence continues at coordinate 250,279,765 of NC_061509.1, read as the reverse complement.
GTAGATGTACGTTGTTGGCAGTTGGTGGTACCATGGACCGTATAAACGGATAATCAACCTGTTCCGGTATTGCATGAAATGTGTTTCAGCATTGAGATTTTCAGAAAAATGTTAAGAAAACATTCTTCATCTAATCTAAATACAATGGAGCACAATTGATGCTTCTTACGGTTTGGAATGGTCGATGGAGAAGCTGCGCAGCTCCTTCGGGACATCTAGACAGATACTACTGTTACTTTTAATGTCTGCATGGAACAACCAAGTTCTAAGCACCAATATATAAATTCACTGTTGGCTGGAATTGCTCTACAGAATCCGAGTATTGAATGTAAGGCCAGCAAAATGGACAAGGTAAAGGGACCTCTAGAATACAAGTGTGTTCAGTCATTAACTTGAATCAACCCGAAGGAGCTCGAAGGATGCCGGTTAAGCATCACCATGCACGAAATCTGCAGATGATGTAGTTGGCAACTCGGTGTGCCATATACTATCTTTTGAGCAGAAATACAAAGACAACATTTTCTAGTTATAATTTTTCTCAGCTACAATATGCTTACTAATCTGCGAGGCTAAAACTAATAACAACCAAGCTGCTCTTTCTCCGGACACCGAACTTCTTTTAGTATAAAATCGGAGTCTAACAAGGTGTGTGTGACAAAATATGATGAACCAGTCAAAGTTTGCTTGCAAGATACCATATACCTTCTTGCTTTTTCATAGATTATCGAGAACCGAGGTCTCTGATGCTATATCGTCAAAAAAGTAATCATAACCAACAAGTGTTGCTTGCTCCATGCTGCATCATCAACCTGCTGTGCTCACTTCAAGCTATACCTTCTTTCATTTAATCGATTGAAATCTTCATCCTGGGCACTCATCATTTTCGAGAATCGGTACCACCAGCTGGTTCCTTTTGAGATGTGTACCACTGCATTTTACCACCACCAACATCTGAGGGGACGAAATATTGTTTGTGATCAAGGAACACATGGTACCTTCAACAGAAGAAGATGAGCGCATTAGTATATTTTGTAACAAATGAAACAATAATACTCATTGTTGGTCCTAGCTACATACCCTACTGTGTCAATATCGGGAGGCACAAACTATGCAATTCCAGTGTAGCAAATATATTCGAATAAGATACTTGTGCTTGCTCAAAAAGCAACTTCCTCACTTATCGGTTTAAGAAAATCTCAATTCAGGATCCTAAAAAAACCTCAAAAAATTCAACTTTGCTCCTATTTTGACAAGGCAAGTAACACTACCTTGCCATCTGCACCAACCAAAAGATCACCTTAAAAATTTCCGCCCATCCTCCAGTATGGCAGTAACTCCGCACTCCTCCGGTAAATGGTACAAACATTAAAGTTCTCCATAGAATTGTAAGCAAATTTTCTACTAAGATGGGCACTAAAACCCAACCTGTTCATTCACCTTGTTGCCATCGTCTGTAAAATCGACTACATGGTGATTGCTCATTATAGTATTATCGATTCATCGTCAATCGCACAAGCAAGAATCGCTCGCGGGAGCATGTGTCTCATAATCCTTGCGACTGGCAGCCCTCTCTTGGCTGCAGGAGTGAAGGTATCAAACTCAATGTACCGAGGATACCAACATGGCTCGGTCAAATGGATGCCTCGGCAAATCAATATATAATTATTAGGAGCATGTATATCTAATAGAATCTAGATCATTTTTTCAGAGATACATATGTACTTGAAAGATCAACTAAACTTGAAGCTGAACGAGAGAAAGAAGTGGAGGAGAACAGGGAAACATGTGGTGTGCAAAAAGATTTGTACATTGCCCATCAAAATTTGTGTTCCCATGGATCCAGAATATCATAAGTATAATTAGAAGAAATAGGACTAAGTGTATTCTATTAGGATTGATAATACTAAGCTTTCAACTAAACAGTAAACATGTAAATTCATTACATGTTGCATACCAAAGGTGCCAAATTCCTTTTCTCGTAGGTATCAACTAAATAGTATACAATGGTGTCAAATTCCTTCTCTAAACTTAATTTTGAGGCATGAAAACCCAAGTAAAAATTTGAAACCGTAACTTCTCAGATAAATACCAAACGTATAACAATACGCTACATAAATCATTGGAAATGAACTTTGTCGCCACCTAGGTGAATGAAGAGGAAGCTCCTGCAAACCGACATATCTCATAGGTGGTGGTGTCGATAATAATAGTGAATAGTGATTTTAATGTAGAAGGACCAACATACATTTAAGAAGAAATGGCCGAGATATGGACATATCTGAGAAATACTAAAAAACAAGTTCCTCCTAGTTCTCAACCCTGTCCCAACTGCTTTCATCCCCACAGGCCAACACCAAACATTCAGCCGAAATATTGAGAACATTTACTAAAAAGGATGAAAAACTATTATAAATGCACAATTAACTAAACATCAAGTCTGGAACAAAAATTATTCTCTAGGGAAGATCATCTAGAAGCCCGATGTACGTAAACACATAAATAACTGTTGATCCATAGTTTATAAAAACTGAGAACCTTTTCTAAGAAAAAAAAAAGAATGAGAAAATATTATAAATGTACAATAAACCAAACATCCGGTTGAAAAAAAAATTATTGTTTGCGCCGGATCATTTAGAAGCCCCGGCTTACGAAACACAATTACATATAATTGTCGATCCATAAGGTTTATAAACCATCATCTTCGGTGCCACATGCGAAAGGCTATAATCATACATGATTAAGGGGAAATGGAGGATTGATAATAACTTTTGATGGTAACTTAAACCGGACAACTTCCGAGACAAAGTACAAACCTATAAGGAAAGATGCGCAAAACAAACTAAAAGGAAGGAAAAATTTGCTGGAATCAAGAGCACGAAGAACAAGTATATATTCCAAAAATAAATACCGTTCTACCATGTAGAGACAATATGTATTAATTAAAAGGAATTGGCACGCACTTCCATTTGTGAAAGAAAATAATCCAAAAATATTGGAAGTGAATCAAAAGTAATGTCTAGACTAAATTCTAAGGTTGTTGTCTCATGTTATTTAAGAAAAAATACCTCGAAGTGATGTATCTAAATCAGGTTTACCTTACATTACCACTTGTATGAGGAAAGCTTATCACCAGTTTAGTGAATGTATCGACGAAACGAAAGAGACATTCCAGTTTTGCGTGGCTCACTCTGCAGCATACCATGCATACCTGCATTCGTAAATAAAAGCTAAATTACCAAACAAAGCAAGGCTGAAACCTAACAAATGAAATCCTCCATCACCATAGTATCACCTTGTATCAGCTTTGAATGGCTCACATGCGTAAGATGCGGTTTCATATGCCTGAATACCGAGCATTATTATATGCCTAAAGAAACCATCAATAAATAACACGTTGTGAGAGAACCAGGGATGGAGAGAAGGGTTAACATGGAATTAAGATGAAAAGAGCAGCAATACCGACCTCATCCTAGATTTGAAATTTATGGAATCACTTGCTTGGATGAATTGTCGACTGGTTGTGTGCATGGGCGACTGGAGATGGAGGCGGGCGAGTGTCGCGGTTAGAGAAACGAGTCCAAACCTGAATGAAAATAAAAGCAGTCCATAATCGTTGTGTTCTCTCGCCTAACCTCACAAAAGCCCTTTCGTATAGGGAATCAATCCAAATGTTATGATTGTTGGCCAAGACTACGAAATCATACCTGCGGGTTTATGGGTGTCGGATTCCCTTTCATACGGAGATTTAGTTGCTAGCCTGTCATACCCAATAATTACAACGACGGAAAATCCGAAGACGAAACAGCTATCTTGCAGCGACATGACATATCGCATCTTCAGCTCCTCCGTAGCCACATTCAAGAATAACATAGGGAAAGTCACTGCAAATAACAAATACGAGAAAATAATCTCATATCCATGGTTATACTGAAATAAACTCGATCCAATGAAACTCTTACGGTGGAGTACTCGTTTGAAATCACCTTCCCTCGTTATTTAATTGAGGCCTATTAAATTAGCTCCATAAGCTGGAGAGATGGAGGTCACATAAGAAAGTAGAACCGACGTTTCCGGAATACGGATAAGCTTCTCTTGTGATACGAGAAAGAGCACTGTATTTGTTGTAGACCTATTGAAGTAATGTGTCAATTGCATCAATATTAATATGGTGAACAAGGAAGCATTACTATGGCCAAGCTGCTCTTGTACAATCAGGTACCAGATATCACCGTATCTGCAGCTGAAGAGGAGCTCTGGCGGTGGATGGGCCATAATAGCTACCTTAATGCTTCAACTCTGCTGTTGTGGGGCCATTTCGGAGCTCCTCATCTGAACCCTAATTAAAAATGGTTAGAACTGATCGGGAAAAGATCCAAAGCCAAAAACACACGCCAAGAGAACATAAAATGTAGACCTACAAACCGAAACTTAAGAAAGCGTAATCTATTTGGGCAAATTTCAGAATCGGAGAGCCAAGGGTTGTAAGTTCCTCACCCTTCCCTCTCTCGCCTCGCTATCCTTGGAGGTTGCCCGGATCCACGCGCTGCTCGTATCCCCTCCGCCTAGATGTCGCCGGCGTTGAGGAGATCGGTGAAGGCCACCTCGCCGCCGTCTCCATCGGCGGCGGGCCATGGAACTCCATGGCGGAGCTCGGCGGTGCGGCGGTGGTGGTCCGTGCACCTCCGCCGGCAAGGATCTTCAACGTGGTAGAGGAGAAGGACATGGGGGTGGAGGATACGAAGCTCGAGAGACAGGCCGGAGGTGGAGGCTGAGCGCGTGAGGAAGAAGGTGGAGGGAGGAGGCGAATCGACCGCGATGGGATTGGGGATTGCGAGCGGCGGCTGGCTAGAGGGACGCGCGACGGGAGAGTCCGGGCCGAGCGGGCTTCACGAGGACCCGTGGATAAAAAGTGGGTCTGTGGGAGGGCCTCAACGCCCTGAACGGAACGACGGCCGAGATCGCGCCACGTCAGCTCGATCGGACGGCCCAAAATCCAAAGCGCTGTGAGAGCTCCATGGGAGTGCAGCAATCATACCGTGAGATAGCATGTTGGGTGAACGAATTACAATTGGGCAATTGACAAATAAAGAAGGCATAACAATGCGCATACATATATCATGATGAGTACTATGAGATTTAATCAGGGCATTACGACAAAGTACATAGACCGCTATCCAGCATGCATCTATGCCTAAAAAGTCCACCTTCAGGTTATCATCCGAACCCCTTCTAGTATTAAGTTGCAAACAACGAGACAATTGCATTAAGTATGGTGCGTAATGTAATCAACACAAATATTCTTAGACAAAGCATCGATGTTTTATCCCTAGTGGCAACAAGCACATCCACAACCTTAGAACTTTCCGTCACCGTCCCGGATTCAATGGAGGCATGAACCCACTATCGAGCATAAATACTCCCTCTTGGAGTCACAAGTATCAACTTGGCCAGTAACCTCTACTAGCAACGGAGAGCATGCAAGAACATAAACAACATATATGATAGATTGATAATCAACTTGACATAGTATTCAATATTCATCGGATCCCAACAAACACAACATGTAGCATTACAAATAGATGATCTTGATCATGATAGGCAGCTCACAAGATCTAACATGATAGCACAATGAGGAGAAGACAACCATCTAGCTACTGCTATGGACCCATAGTCCAGGGGTGGACTACTCACACATCGATCCGGAGGCGATCATGGCGATGAAGAGACCTCCGGGAGATGATTCCCCTCTCCGGCAGGGTGCCGGAGGCGATCTCCTGAATCCCCCGAGATTGGATTGGCGGCGGCGGCGTCTCTAGAAGGTTTTTCGTATCGTGGCTCTCGGTACTGGGGGTTTCGCGACGAAGGATTTAAGTAGGCGGAAGGGTAGGTTTAGGGGCGACACGAGGGACCCACACAACAGGGCCGCGCGGCCAGGACCTGGGCCGCGCCGCCCTAGTGTGGCGTCGCCTTGTGGCCCCACTTCGTATCTCCCTCGGTCTTCTGGAAGCTTCGTGGAAAAATAAGACCATGGGCGTTGATTTCGTCCAATTCCGAGAATATTTCCTTACTAGGATTTCTGAAACCAAAAACAGCAGAAAACAAGAATCGGCTCTTCGGCATCTCGTCAATAGGTTAGTGCCGGAAAATGCATAAATATGACATATAATGTGTATAAAACATGTGAGTATCATCATAAAAGTAGCATGGAACATAAGAAATTATAGATACGTTTGAGACGTATCAAGTAGCTGCTCTGCACGGAGGCGAGGGAGCTGAGCTCGAGGTGGACGACCGGGACGTCGTCGCCGGGGCACTCCCCGAGGATGCCAGCGCTTCACCGGGAGAGGCACCGTCTCTGCGCCGATCCCCGACGGGCATGGCAGCGCTGGTCCGTGGCCGGTGGTAGGGGATTTGGTGGCCGTGTTGGGGTGGGCTGGCCGGCCAGGAGGGAAGGGAGAGAGGCGGCGGTAGAGGATTTTGGTGGCCGGCCAGGAGGGAAGGGAGGAGGCAGTAGGGGGAGAGGGGATCGAGAGTGTTTCTCTCGTGTGTGTGGTGGACGAGCAGTGGCGCCTGCGACCTGGGAATCTACGGCAAGGCTCATCCGGATGTGAGCCGCACCGCGCGAGGCCAGGGCCCATCATCGTGGACTCCGGCCGGAGGAAGGGCTGCATCCTAGTTTGCGAAAATCCAGCGGCAGCAGGAACAGATATGTGCCGTAGCTGAGGGAGTCAACCAGGGATGGAGGGTGAGGAGCAAGAGCTGCGGCGGCGGGCTGCGGCGCTAGACTGGCCGGCGAGGTGCAAGAAGGGCGAGCGGCGGCGCAGAGGCCGGGTGACGTTGTGGGAGAGAGAGAGGCCGCGCTAGGCTGTCGCGCACAGGTAGTCTGTTACAGTACGGTGGTAGGGTAGGTTGGGGAAAAGAATGAGAGAGAAAGTGGATCTGCACAGTACACTGCCGGCGGAGCAGAATATTGGTACGCCGGCGGAGCAGAAAGTGGATCTGGTGGTATGTGGCCGCATAGTCCGTAACCAGGCATGCTCTTATCACAGGCGAACAAAAAATAAAGCTCCGCCGGCGGTAACCACATATAGCTGGTGACATGGGTATACCCTTCGGGTACCCATTATTAGTATACCCAGCTCGGCCCAATATGGAGAAGACCAAATATGGAGAAGGCCCAACAAAGTAACCCGAAGAAGTAGTCGACTAGGACTCTTGTAAAACCCTAGGCTGGTTGCATATATAAAGCTAGCCAGGGCACCCGAAATAAGGAGAACAACAGATAGACAATAGATATACAACATAGCTCCGCCTACGGCGGCACCTGTAAACACATCTATGATCATATACTGGATTGCTAGCAGCACGTAGGGATCCTCCACCGAGGGGACCCGACGCAGGGTACGTCGTGTGCCTAATCTCGCTCCCGGAATCTCCATCGTCGCTCTCTCCCGAAACCCAAGATTACAATACGTAGGCATCGGCGAGGTGATCCCTCTTCAATTGGCGCCGTCTGTGAAAATTGCGGCGGCTGGATTTCGTTATCCGGACGAGATCCTTCGTCTACATCAGCGACCAGATCAACTTTATGCAACAAATCTGCGCAAAAGCCTTGGAAGCATCCGGTCGGTCGGGCGCCTCGACAACAACGGCCGGCCAATTTTTTTTTTTCTCGCGGATAGGAAAAGTGAAGTGACCAGGCCAGGCGTCTTGGTTCGTCACGGCAATCCTTCGGTCCGTCGAGCTGAGGCATGACGTGAATCGATCAGGGTCTGGAACATGGTGCAGAAGATTCAATGCAATCGCCTCGATTGAAGCCGCTTAATCAGATCGTTGGCTGGCGGCATCACGTTTTGTTTTGCTATGATTATCCTTTGCCTCACGCGGGCTACGTCCTATGAAGAGGAGGCCGCATGAAATTGTCCCCTGCAAGGTCAACATCTTATATTTACTAGTAAAGGTGCACGTGCCACGCACGTATGATAATCTGTAATAAATACTTTTATTTTAATTTTTTAAGTAATTTTTTTCCGCTAAATGTATACAAATGAAGGAAACCGTCATACAAGAGAACTTATGCGCAAAATGTATACAAAATGAACATGGCGTAAATACTCACCTTGAAAATGTAACACTCCATCGTACCATGAATGCATAAAATTAAAAACCAGATAACCTAACAGACCACCGCATGTATGAAATGTCATATTATGCGTTGAATGAACAAGATAAAATTGTAACAAATTGACAAGATTTATACCCGTATGATTTTATCTAAACATTGCGAATTTTGCATCCCCATTTATAAATGTTATCTTCCGATCTGGGGTTTGCAAGGACACGGAAACAAAAGCCCACGGCCCACGGCCCACAAATATCCGACGACCGAATGACCTGAAATGTTCCAGAACAGCCTCAGTCATCCCCACTCAACCTCCTCACTTATCACATAGAAAGAAAAGAAAAATCCCCACTAACTTGCTCCATCTGTATCCTCATACCGCCGACGACGGCGACTCGCCCTCGCTCTAGTGCCTCCCCACCGTTTGCCTTGACGATAGCTTCATCCTTCCGCTTCCTTCGGCTTCCTCCAGGAGATCGGAGACCGGAGACCAGCCGGCACTCACTGAAGCCAGGTGAGCCAGAGGGAGGCGCTCATCGATTCTGGTCACTGAAAAGCCGAAGGATGCACTCGCCGAAGCTTCAGTGTACCCAACACACGACAGAATGAAGGAGGGATCTGACATGTGCATGGCGGCGGCGGTTTCGTGGAGAGGTAGTGCAGAGGAGGGAGTGGAAGAGATGTGAGGCGTTATATATTTTGACTGTACGGCTAAGTTGTGTTGGATGGGACTCTCTAGGTCTTCGTATATTAGTGGAGATAACATTTGCAACATTTGAACAGAAATATTTTCAGCAAACTGTGACACATTCCTTGCACCTTCAATCATGCTTAGAGTTAACAAGTAAGAACAGAACTGGAAATATATACCCAAATAAACTATCTGTACTATTTGTTACCTGCTCGATGACGATGCTTTATGTCATGGGAAGACAACAATGGTCATGTGAGTAATATTATTTGCCTAGTATCGTTGTATTTAAAATCCTTTCTGAAGTTCCCAATAGAATAATCTGTTTAACATTATTCAATAATCCCTGTGTAGAAGTTATATGTGATAACATCAGATACATTTACAATGGAAAAAATAATGTTAGTCTTCCATAATTCTCATCTTTATAACCTCTAGTTGGACAGGGTTTGTAATAATAATAATAAAAAGCGAAACTACAAAGCACTTACCAGCATGAGTACTTGGAGAAATCAGTGTTATATGATTCTACCTAATGAAATATATGGATATTGAAAATTTCTGAAAAATCTCCATTCGTTAAAATTTAGGATGTTCAATAAAATTTCCATTCGTTTAACCATTGTTGCAAGCGCTATACATTCACAGATATAAAACAACCGGGAGTATTGCGGTATTAAAATCTCCCTGGACCTGATAATACAACAATCATTGCCTCCCCTTGATGCTCGATTGCAAGAAGCAGCAGATGCATTGGTTGGGGAACAATCCTAGTGAGGCAAATGCACCGAGTGGAGGAACAGAATACATACCTCTTGCCTTTAGACCTCTCCACAAACACATCCTGTGAACCAGCCCGCTTGTAAAACTCTACATATGCAAGGAAAAATAGGATAAGAATGAAGCAGAATTAAAAGTAGATCTTTAGGAGCAATGCAAATATCATATCCATCATTCCATCAAGCCAGGAAAAATATGTAACCGCAGAGAGTGCTTCTTTGCAAGATCTAGAATCTAGAATCGCTTAGGGAAGAGATAGCATGAACCAATGCATATATTTACTGTCCCCAAAATGGAATACAAACCCGTTGGTATTTTTTACATCAGATCCGAATAGAAGAACACCAACTCAAATCAATAAACAATGGTAAAAATGGTTCGCATGAGTTATATTTCCAGACAACTCGGATCACCTATGGATGTTCCATTAAAACCAGAAACATAGAAAATATAAATGGATGCCCCTGGAAGTAATAAATAGGATGTTTAGAATAAATTAGTAGCAGCAATCAGCTAGATGTGTATAGCTTGAATGTAAATTTTTATTTCTGAAACTTGCCTTCAACTTTTTTAACTGGAGAGAAGAACTGCTTCTTTCCTCTCCATCAGAAACTGGCTTGATATCCTCTATGGATTCGACCTCGAAGTTGTGTATGAGCTACATACAAATCATGTATAAGTACTACAAAATGAAATCAAACCACAATGTAAACAACATCAGCAGTATATAAATGAAGACTTCCACACAATTACATCGCAACAAGTATATTCAATATGTAAGGATCATCAATGGCCCCTAGTTCGACTCAAGACAGCCTCCCTTGTCACTGAACGTGCATGAACCACCAATGATATCTGGAAAGCACAAAGTATCATAAAAAATGGTGTAGAATGTAGAGAGCAGACAGAAATATATATGTACTGAAGGAATGAGATGGGCGGATTATAACTTGTCCATCGGCTAGTGTTTTACACCAACCTTCTGCCAATTACTTGAAGAAGTCTACGTACTCTGGTAAACTGGAAGCGCGAACCTTATTAAAGGACACAATTATTTGTAGCTCGCAAAAATGCAATACCATAATCATGAATCTATAGAGCTTAAATGAATCTTGAGGCCTTCCACATTGTTTCAGATCAGCTTGAACCCACTGCCCGCATTCACAGCATACAAAGCTGAGTGCCAAAACAGTACAACGAAGTATCCTGTATCCATGGGGCTGAAAATTACCTGAAGATAATAGTCATTGAATCATTGTGATGGATCCAAGTTCATGGAAATTTGCAACGATGAAATCAGCTTGACGTACCTGCAAGATGTCCGGACGATTATACTCAGCGGAGAAGCACCGCGTGATTGCAAGAGGCTCTTCGGCGGCGGGGATTTGTTCAACTGCAGTTGGAAGACGGGAGGGGACGTGCGGCGATGGTGCGAAGACGGCGGCGTGCCGGAGATCGTCGAAGGCATCCTCGTTGAGAACTACGCGCGCGGACGGTCATGGCTGCCAGCGCCGATGGGCTGACGACTGAGGAAGGCGACGATGGGACGGACATGCGGACGACTGCGCAGCGGCATCGCGAACGTAGGCCTGGTGGCGGCGCGTACGGCGATGGGGTCGACGGACGGCCGGCGGCGGCATCGCGGACGGAGGCATGGCAGCGGCGCGGACGGCGATGGGGGCGATGGGGTCGACTGGGATGGCCTGGCGGCGGCGTGCGCTGTTGGGTCGCGAGGGGATTGTTTCGTCTGGGGAAAGAAGCGGTTCGTTTTTATCGGATGTCCTGAAGCGGTTTGATGATTTTGATTAGGCGTGGAAGGTGGACGTCTAACACTGTTTTAACGTAAATCTGAGCCATTGAATTTGTTTGTTGTATGGCCCAGATCGTCTGGATCTGCCACTCTGGCTCTTTTAATAGTAGTGGAGACTAATTGGAGACTCCCAACGTGACACCACATTAATCCTCACATAAAAAGCAAAGCGACACGTCCCATATTCCTCTCATATATTAACAGCCATTGGATGAAAGTAGCCTTCTAGCCTTTTCCACACGGCATTATCGTCTCCCCTCCTAAAACCGATCTAGCCCCTGCGGCTGCGTTTCTTATTTGCTGCCGCCGCCGACAGATGATTTTACCACGCGGCTACCGTGAAACAGCAATCTCTCAGGTGCGTGATCGCCTCATATAATCCATATCTCCCATGTTGTTTTCTTTCTCTCACGTCCGGTAGTCCTTCATGATTTGGACAGGTTCTCACTGCAGATTGATGAGAGGAAATCCATGATTCTCATCCATGGAATCTGGGGGTCGAGTAAGCGCAGGTGTAAATCGTTAATTTAATTACGTGATGCCAATTAGTATCACATGCAGCGAACAACGGATCATGGCTGGCAAAATAGGACAGGGTGAGTAGATTTCTGGTGCACACTCGCAATCGCAATCACCTAATTAAGAAAGGCAATGCAAGGCCTTTTGTTTTTACTATCCGGAAACTTGCTTCCTCTTAGATTCTAACTACACGATTGATTCTATATATTTATCGAGATTCTGGCGACCCGGTGCTTCGTTTGCAGGTGCCGACTGGCCGGCACCGAGTATGGTGCATCGGTAGTACAGCATCAGACGGGCATGAAGGATACCGGATGTGTTGACACGAGATTTTCTTCGTCAATGGAATCCAAATATCTGTGAACGTGCAATAGTCAAGTATATGCATCTGCAGATTCCTAACCTTAGATGGCTCTTTGAAGTTGCAGGGCTGCGACGAGCACGGCATGGAGTGGCGCGGTATTAGACGGGCATGCAGTGGCAGCATGTATTGCATGACGGAGGTTCGTAGTAATACGTGAGGTCAGATTCATCCTTCTGATGCATGCACGTTCTGGCACTAGTATATACCAATCATGGTACTAGTAGTTTTCTACACGGACATCACTTGGAGGATAAAGCCACGATGAAGAAAGATCAGAGACAGACGATGCTATCTTTTGAACATATAAATCGGTGTTACTTTCGCCGAGATCAAAATTTTGAAGAAGGAAAAAGAAGCAGTATCAGGATGAGAACTATGTCCGTTCTGATTTTATGCGCTACGTATCCAATCTATATCGCTATTTTGTTTATTGTGCTAATTCTAGAAGAAAAAAAGTAAGTATCTACGGCTGTATTATTTGTTGCATACAAGTATGTCTATTTCAGACTCTTTCAGGCGCACAACGGAACGATTTTAACATTCAACCTCACCCAACGACGGCGCAACTTTGGTTTCGCATCCGCGGCCAAGAACTCCGCTGCTGCGCATCCATCCATGTCGACTGCGGCGCACCTCCTTCTGGCTAAACGCCGCATCATATCCCAGTATTCGGGGTTCGTCCTTGGCGGCCTCACCCGTCGCGAACTTGTCATTTGACACAGAACATCATGTGCTATATTTTGAGTAACCAAATTTTATTTTATCAATATTTTTCGGCTCGTACTATTATTTCCGCGCAGATTTTTTGCGCCGTAATATAACTGCAGATTGGAAATAAGCTTCGACTACTTTGTTGTGTCGACCCCATTCGCCATCACGCGTCCGCCGTCGCGCACTCAACATCGTGCCCTTGTCACGCTCGGGGGCTCGCCGCCGTGAACTCAACTACGCGCATTCGCCTCGCCCGGGGTTTCACCCGCTGCGAACTCGATGATTCTCTCCTCCATGCCGACTACTTCCACCATGTCAAATATTTTCGGCTAAACGCCGCACGGCTCCGCTGCATCAAGCACATCCGCTTCATCGACTCCATCTTCCGGACGGCCTACTTCCACCTCGACTTTACCGCATCCAACAATAAAGCTAAGTGTTCCTTTCCCAAGAGTCAATTATTATTCATTTTCTCCACACCCGAATACTCGGGGGCTGCAACATTGCATCATTACAGCAAATTTACCCGACATTTGGGGTTGCGCCATTACTTCGTTGTCACAAATATATTCGGTTACTTGGTGAATTTCTTTTCTTCGGCTTAGTGGAAATATCTTCTCCGGTTCAATGGAATTATCTTCTTCGGCTCGCTGGATTTATTTTCTTCGGCTTAATGGAATTATCTTCTTCGGCTCAGTGCAATTATTTTCTTCGACTTAGTGGCTTTATCTTCTTCGGCTCAGTGGATTTATTTTCTTCAGATTACTGGATTGATATTCTTTGGGTTATTATTGGTTCACTTATACAATATTACCCGACGCGTTTCCGGGTCAATGGATTCATCTTCTATGGTTATTATTGGATCTATTTTTTCCGGCTCAATGGATTCATCCTCTATGATATCAACGGATTCATCTTTTATGGTTATTACTGGATTTTTCTGGCTCAATGGATTCATCCTCTATGATATCAACGGATTCATCTTTTATGGTTATTACTGGATTTTTCGGGTCAATGGATTCATCCTCTATGATATCGGCGGATTCATCTTCAATATATGATGGTGTAATCTTTAATATGGATTCATCTCAAGTACTTCATCTCGGACTTCATCTTCAGTATTTCATCCTTAATGACCTTTTTTCGGCGACACGAATAATACTCGGGGGCTCGACAACAACTTCGCCCCGAGTAACAACTGTGACACGGCGTCTAAGCAACAATCATGACATCACCCTAGCAGCGCTCGGGGGCTCGGCTATTTCTTCATCAAACAATTTGGCGGCATTTATTTTCGCTATTTGGTGGTTTCTACTTTGGCTCGACTTCTTCTCCGCACTCGAAGACTTTATCGCGCCGACTCCGTCGTGCCCAATAAGCTAAGTGTTCCTTTGATTTGCATAAAGTTGATTATCATTTACTTTTGCCGCACCCGACACTCGGGGGCTGCGCCATACTTCTTCACTTTGCATCTCAGGTCGACAGAAAGAATAATTGCGCCTACAAAAAGTCTTCAGGGAGGAACCCGACGAAATCAAAAGAGAACCCGACGAAATCTTTTTCAGGGAGGAACCCGACGAAATCAAAAGAGAACCCGACGAAATCTTTTTCAGGGAGGAACCCGACGAAATCTTGAGAGAACCCGAAGAAATTGTCTTCAAAATAGAACCCGACGAAATCTTATTCAGGGAGGTCCTGAAGAATTATCCTCAGGGAGGACCCGAAAAATTGTCCTCAAGGAGGTCTCGAAGAATTATCTTCAAAGAGGACCCGAAGAATTGTCCTCAGGGAGGACCCGAAGAATTGTCCTCAAAGAGGACCCGAAGAAATTTTCCTGAAGAAGGAACTCGACAAAATTTTCATCAAGGAGGAACCCAAAAAAAAAACGTGGACAAATCTTCGGGTTCATTGACTCGTCATATTGTTCCGAGAAAGAGCATCGGTGATGTACCCGACAATATAGAATAACCAATATATTCGGCTGTCTTATCAAGCCCGAGAGAAAAATAGAAGAACCCGCAAAATGGGTCATTGCATCAGCCGAACAATGCACTTGACAAAATATTCTCAGAGCGCCAAAGTCGCGAATAATCTCTGAATGCCGCAAAACTCTGCGAAGGTAAGACCCCGGGTCCGTCCTGTGTGGCGTGGCATCGTCAAAGACTGCGCTCGCTACTTTTTTCCACATCAACAGATGTGAAGAAATATCCCGGCGGACGCGCTCGTGGACCCGATAAAACATGACCGGGGCTCGACAGATGGTAAGACCTTAAGCGGCACCTCGTCGAGTTAGCACCAGTATCCCGAGATCATGTCAAGGGACGTGATCTTGAAGTAGGTTTTTGCGGATTGCCACTAGAGCAGCTTAACTAGTACCTGATCCGTCGGATGAACTAGCCCCAATTACCATTATCCCCGTACAATATAGATATGGATGTCAAATAAAAATAGCAACGGCCCGGAGTCGATAAAAAGAGGGGCTGCGCCAAGTTCTTTATCGAGTAGTACAACTCGAGCCTATGCCTAGGTGCAAGCACCTGCCCATAGGCTCGGGGGCTACTCTTATCGAGAGTATTGTTCACCCTCCCGATAAGATACAAGAAAGAGGAAAATTGTGGTGTCGATTAAAAGCAAGTTGAGCCTACACCCAAGTGCAAACACTTGGCTGTAGCCTTGGGGGCTACTCCCATTGGGAGTGCTGGCCGCGCACCCGATAGAAAAATAACTTCGACAGCATCTATGACAATCAAGGTTTGTAGACTCAACTCGATTCTACGACTCGAGTGGAGCCTACTCCCATCGGGAGCACATGGATTTCATTAAGTCCTCCAGAAATATAGTTAAGTTCTTCATCGAGTAGTACAACTTGAGTCTATGCCCAAGTGCAAGCACTTGACCATAGACTCGGGGGCTACTCCCATCGGGAGCGCTGTCGCGCACCCGATAGAAAAATAATTTCAAGAATCGTCGACATCATTTATGCTACACATGATCTACGACATGGACCTCGCCTTTGGAGATGATTATGCTTGGAGTCTCTACGCAAGTCTTCGACTTCCCTAGACACTCGGGGGCTACTGACATGGGTATACCCTTCGGGTACCCATTATTAGTATACCCAGCTCGGCCCAATATGGAGAAGACCAAATATGGAGAAGGCCCAACAAGGTAACCCGAAGAAGTAGTCTACTAGGACTCTTGTAAAACCCTAGGCTGGTTGCATATATAAAGCTAGCCAGGGCACCCGAAATAAGGAGGACAACAGATAGACAATAGATATACAACATAGCTCCGCCTACGGCGGCACCTGTAAACACATCTATGATCATATACTGGATTGTTAGCAGCACGTAGGGATCCTCCACCGAGGGGACCCGAAGCTGGGTACGTCGTGTGCCTAATCTCGCTCCCGGAATCTCCATCGTCGCTCTCTCCCGAAACCCAAGTCTACAATACGTAGGCATTGGCGAGGTGATCCCTCGTCAGCTGGCGCACCGAATAAGTGCTGCGCCGGTGGTAAATATCGCTGGCGCACCAAAAAAATAATGCGCCGACGGTACACGGTGCAGCTATAGGCCTTTTCCTAGTAGAGTTGTGTGCCTTCTGACCCAATGTGTGACGCATTTTCTGCTTCCTCAATTATCCGATGGCCAATGGTTCAAGTATGACACAATGGAATGCAAGGTGCTACCCTCAAACTTAGAGGTGTGTGTGACATTTCTTGCACACTAGACTTAGTTTGGGGACAGTCCCTTCAGCTTCCGTATGACCCAATGTATGAGGCCTCACTAATGTTTTTCATGTCCTTGTTCATCTATATTTGTGAGCAGCCACCTCTAATGACATGTGTTCTTGTTGCAGACTGAGAAGATCTAGCTTGGGGCACCTACGGAGATTCCCGTCGAGGGACCGTCAAAGAAGCACCGAGGAAGGACGGGTAACATCGGCCGCTTCCATGACGATGTATGGCTGGGCCTTCGCCATCGCCCATCAGCACAAGATAGGACAGTTTCTCACCTTCAAGAAGGTGTCTACTTTCGAGTATAGTGTGGTCATCTTCGACCACACCTGCACAAGAGGTGATGAGCAGGTGCCTGGACCATGGCAATGCCACCATGTGTGTTGTCTTCGAAGAAGAAGTCTGAAGCTCTACTAGTATTGTTTCGCTGATACTATTCTGTCTCTACTATCCAATGGTGGCGTATCTGAACTATGTTGTCTGAACAAGTGTCCTGTCAACTCGTAAACTATGATCGTTGCTGAACTATGGTGTCTAAACCTATTTCGTAGCATCTATGATCTTTCAACTCTGATCTTGCATTTTTATGCTTGCTTGTGCGCTGTTGATCACTAGTAACCTCGCCGCTGAAGGGAAGTGATAACCATAAACTGATTTTGGGTTGCAATCAAACAATAGGGCACCGTTCTGAGGCTGCTATTTGCCCTTTAAACCGATCTACCAAACAGCCAGAGCTCAAATCTCAACTGGGCTGAAAAACTGTGCGCATGCGACCAAACGACATGCCTTTTCTAGCCCGTGGCCCATCTGAAACGCGTAGGGGTTTCTTCTCCCTTACGTAGTGGTGCACGAAATCGAGCCAGGCTACCAAATGGGTCCATATATGCATTGTTGCCAACTTGCCGTTTGTTTTACATTATTCCCTAGCCTTGCAAGGGCATCACAAACACATTTTGGACACAAAAATAATCATTTTGCTCTGTTTACGTATACATGAAAAATATTCTTTGTTGTTCGTTTATATCAGGTAGAGGATACATAATCGGCCACGATGCATCTACCATCCGTTTGGGTTGGGATATGCCCAGCGACGTAAATGTAATTTAGATAGATAAAGAAAGAGAAAAAAATAAAGCAGGCCAAAACAATGGATCCGCTTGCCACCGAGCTTGTCGTGCCGCTCCTGGAGGAGAATCAGTAGGGGATGGCCGGCAGCAGAGGGCATTAGGGATTGTACATTGGTTTAGACAGATGAAATCTGTAGTACTACTACATGTCATATATAGACACTAGTATAGATAATGTGTATAACAGTATGTTTGTAAGTTGTCTATTTTTAGCCATAACTATACGTGAGTATAAGTTACACACACCTCCAGACAATAGCAAAATTGCAGTCTATAAGTTGTCTGTAAAAATGCTACAGATTGTCTGCAACTTAACAGACAACCTCACTCTCTTCTCTTTCTCTTTCCTCCATATCATCAAATCACATATAACCATCACTTATATACAACTTAGTCAGCACCATTGTACATGCCCTTAGTACGGGGCGAACTGTGCCGCGCGTATTTGCGGCTTTGGCGAGCCTGGAGCGAGGCCGGCGTCGGCAAGCTCCCGCGTGAAGCTTTAGGTTGACAGTTGGGCTTCCTTGAGTGCCTAATTATTTTTTTCACATCACTTTCCAGGTGATGTATATTTACATAACCTGAGGCCAAATATATGGATGCCCTCAAAAATTACATCACCAAATATTTTAGGGCATCTATTGGAGAGGATTTTTGTCCCAAGTAATGTAAAAGTTAGGTTTTGCCTCACATGCCCTATTCTGCACAATCTACTGGAGATGCTCTAAAACTAAGACGTAGTGCTATATAGTACCATATTTCATTTGAAAAGGCATCCAAAGAAAATTTATCCGTGCATGTTCGTTTGCTCATTTTTCTAGTATCACATGACGAGGTAACCAAATTCGTGTGAATTGGAATCCTATGTTTTTCGTCAAGCCAAAAATGGTAGTAGAACACATATGTATGGCGGGATGTACTCAAACAATGGAATCTCTTGCATGGTAACCCAAACAATTCAAATTCAAGTGGGACAGCTGCGTCCTCTGTTGTCATCATCGTTCATCACTCATCAGACGACCAGGTACTGCACCCGTCCAGCATCGAGATGCCACACACCGACACACGTGCATACGCGCCGCTAGTCGGCTTGCCTAGTATACCGCCGTTGCCAGACGCCCACGCGCGCACGGCAGCGTGACGACGACACCGCGGCATGTGCCGGTACTAGGGACCCCGGCCGGCCGCGCGAGCTCATATGCATGAAGACGGCAGGTTCGGGTCTGTCGTCTTGCCGGAACGGATCAAGAAAAATCAAGCAAGTGAAACATGGTTACACGACTCACTGGACTCGCGGCAGGAAGACGGCAGGTTCGGGTATGTCATCTTGCCGGCCGGCTGCTGCCGTGTTCAAGCTGCACCGGGCTTTTTCTGGGAAACCCTTCGACTATTTGAGAATACTCAATGCGATGCTCTGCTTGTTTCTTTCTTCCTTCTTCAGGTAATTAAGGAGCCATGCGAGGCTGCTGGCCACGGTGTGTAAGGTTTTTCCCCTTCCATGGCCGCAAATCCTGTAATGCAACGTCCTTCGCGTAATCGAATTGCAACAGTCCACTTCTCCTGTTCAAAATTTCAGTTCCAAATACTTTTAACCACGCCCCAGGGCCACGCCAGCCGTCAGATCTCTCCCAGCACATGTATCACACACCTGGCGAAGGGGCAATCATGCGTGTGTCATTTCATTTTTTGGTAAATTGTTGAAGATGTTGCCTCCAAGATCGAGCTACTTTTAATTAGGCTACAAAATGAGAACTACTTTTAATTGTTGTTGCAATAAGAACGAACGCTGGAATTAGCACATGGAAAGATATGCAGTCTAATCGTAGAAAAGTGCAGCTTTTCGCATTCTTCGTACACATGCAACATTTTACTATCATAAGGTGAAAGTGGAGAAATATTTTGTTGTCCATACCATGGCACTGTTTGCCATCGTGTTTCACATCTAAGAGCATCTCCAGTCGCGTCCCCCAAACCGTCCCCCAAACCGCGCCGGATTGAGTGTTTGGGGGACGTGTTTTGTTCGTGCCGCCTTTGGGGGACGTCGCTCCCCAGCCGCGTCCCCCAAACGCCGCCCCCAAATGAATATTGGTGCACGAAAATAAAGGTTTTCATTCAATTTTGATTATATATTACAAAGTTTGAATGAAAACGGCTAGATTTCATCTAAACCTAGACTACTGACCGCCCGGCGGTGCGTTCGACGGCCCCGCCCCGTCGTCGCCTCCCCTACGCCGCAGCTCCTGCTGCGCGCGCCTCCTCTCGTTGCGTTCGGCGGTGGCCGGACGGTGCCGCTCCCGCCGCGCGTCCTCCTCCGCCCTCCGCTGCTGGGCCGCCTGGAGGGAGAGCTCGACGGCGCGACGAATCTGCGCCTCTTCGCGGGCACGGGCGTCGTCCTGGAGCTTCTTCTCCGACTCGAAGGACTCGACGAGCGCGCGTTGCTGATCGGCCGTCTCGTCCGGGTGCGGCCCGTCGTCGTCGGACCACTCGAGCTCGTTGTCGTCGTCGTCCTCCACCTCGGTCTCCTCCGCCTCGGCCTCCTCCTCCTCCATTGGCGCCTCCTCCTCCACATCTGTTGGCGCCTCCATCATCGCCGCCGCCAACACGGCGTCCTCCGCCGCCAACACGGCGTCCTCCGCCGCCAACTCATCCGCCCGCCTCCCCCATAACGCCCTCAGCGCCGCCTCCCGCTGATGACGCTCCTCCGCCGCCAGCTGCTGCTGGCGCTCGATCGACTCCCGCTGCCGGCGCTCTATCGACTCCCGCCGTTCACGGCACGGCGCCTCCGGCTCACCGCGCCGGCGGTGGCGCTCGTCAGCCCACCGCTGCTCCATCTCCGCCCGGCACCGGCACCGCCGCGCCTCCTCGTCTCGTCGAGGCGTCGACGCCGCAACGGTGGCGTCCCGCTGCTCCTCGCCATGCTGCTGCCGCCGCGGCCTCGCCGCAGCGGGGCCATGGGCGCAGAACGCCGCCGGATCCGCCGCCCGCGCCGCCTCCCGCCGCCGGCGGGCCTCGCTGCCGCATCGCCTCCCGCCGCTGCCGACGGTGTGCACGCCATCGCTCTTCCCGGCCGCTGCCGAGGGGTCGGTGTCGACCTGCGTTTCCGGAACCGCAAGTGGAGGGGACGGCGGTGGAGGGAAGTGGCCAGCCGCCGGGCGGTTCGCCATTGCTACCGGTGGTGGAGGAGACGGCGGTGGAGCGACGAGGGCTATGTTTGTTGCCGGCAGGTGTGGTGGCTACCGTTGAGCCGGGAGACCTTTATAGACGCCGGTGTCGGGAAGAAAGCGCGGGAACAAGGCGAGAAGAGGCGGGAAGATCGCGCAGAACGGGCGGTGGTGTGCGAACGCCGGCGACGCGTGGAGGCTGCGCAGCACCGACGAGACGTCTCGCCTGCCCCTCTCGTCGCCATTAAGGCAAAGATGCCGCCGTGTGTCACCGCGCGCGAATAACTTCCGTCGCGAGGTAGGCGACGGTTAGGTTAAAATTAATCGTGCCGGCCGACGGGGCGGCCCCGTCACTCCCCGCCTCGCTTTTCGTTGTGTCCGGCGTGCCCGGTGCGTCCCCTGTGGGACGGGGATGGGCTCGGGGCGCCGGACACCGTATGGGGGCGCGCCGGACAAAAATGGGCTTTGGAGGACGCGGCTGGAACGGTTTTTTTGTCCGGCGCGCCCCAAATCCCTTTGGGAGACGCTTTAATAACCCACTTTGAAGAGCCTTTTCTCCTCTCCATAGCATAGCTAGCGAGTGCTAGACTGCTAGTACATAGTATTCCTGATCAGTATTGGCTAGCTCTCTGGTTCCAATCTTCTCTTCATTCAAGTCTTTTTTTCGTCCTTTAAGGGCTCACGTCACAGAGATATTTTAGAACAAGTAAAAAATCATGGCATGAGTTCAATGTATACTTTAGAAAATTCAATAAATAGGTATATTGTTAGGTCATATGCTTGACATATTGTTAGGTCATATTGTTAGGTCAATAAATAAACTAGTATTTACCTAGCTATACATTAGAAGGCGTTATTGACATATTGTTAGGTCATATGCTTGAGAGGTCGTTGCCATAAATAGGTATACACTATATATTTCATGCAATTGGGCAAAAAAAAAGAATAAAAATGTATTATAATATAGTTTTCAACATTTAGTGCAACACTAGTTTATTTCATTACAACTACGATTTGTTAACATTGCATTGTCATCTTTGTCGGAAATATAGCAAATTTGAACATAAACCATGACATTTATTATGGATCGGAGGGAATAGGAAACTATACTTTCGCATAAAAAATAATCTCTAAAAGTATAAAAGTTCAGTACAATCGGTTCGTAGATAAGAAACTCACTAAGAAGCTGTATTAGTTAATGCATAAAATATAATGTCTTTCTCAAATTTTAGAATACGAAGTAGCTAGTTTGTCATCTGCTAGCAACCTCATGATTTTAATAAGCATTTTGTGTAGTGTTTTGTCTGGAAAGTTGTTGATCATATTAATTGACACTCGTGTACCGGTCTAATCTTCCTCGGATTTGTGCGTGGAGCAATTAGATCGGTTCTTGTGTCGACCACGGCTGTGTAGGTGTGCGCAGTAGTTCATCCATGACTAGTCTGCCACTACCTAGAGGAACAAGATCATCGACTAGTCAAGAACAAAATGCATGCGATGCAACTAGTTGGTAATTCTTCTCAACAAGTTAACCGAAACAATCAAACAGCACTCTACCCGGTCACTCGCGGAAAAACGAGGTTGGAGGTGGCAGGTAGGGGAAGATTCCAAGATGAAAAGCTTGTAGTTTCTATGCTTGGAACGGAAGGACATTGACGGGAGGACCAACTCATGCTAGCTGATCGAGCACGCACAGAACAACTCCCGAGATAGGAAGGCGAGAAGCGGTGCCTCTGACGATATGGCGCAATATGGCGGAGAACGGCGATCATTTTGCTGCAAGGAGCGCGTGTGAGCGAGAAATGCATGAATATTCGCGCTGACGTGAACCTATGGCTGGAGCGAGTGATCAATAGTAAAAGTGTCTCACACGGCGAGACGATAATTTCACAAAAAATGGCTTAGTAGTATGATTTTTGCAAACGTATATCACCGGCTATGCACACCTTTTTGTTTTTCTCTTTCTTCTTGTTTGAAACTGTGTGCGCGCATGTTTAGTAGTACTACTCTGTCGATTCATATAAAAATGTGCAATCTAGAAACTTTTTTTTTTGGCACCCTACTTGCTAGAAAAATGTGTGATCGCCATCTCGTGAACCATTTACGCTTGGAAGTCGGAACCCCGCCACCGGACACGGGCCAATCTTCGTTTGCATGAAGGTCATGAATGCCGGATCGGGCCGCCGCCCGTCCGTACGTGTGACGGTGCCATCCGTTACATAAATTGCAGCCGCCTGTCACGAGGACCAGGGGCCGGTGGCGGTGGGTCAGGCACACGCCCGCACGCGTGCGAACCGAACGGGATCGCTGGTGCACCCGCGTGACCGCTTGCAATTCGTGGGGACGTACAGGTAGGTAGACCACGTAACTACACTAACCGCATTACCTCTTCTTTTTTCTTTCCTCTCGACAGCGTGACGTATACTGACTTGCCGATCGAGTGCACTGCATTCCTTCCCTTCACAGCGGCAGACCGACGTCACAGGCTCTGTGGACTGTGCAACATCATAGCTGAAGGTAAATCTTCTGACTCAGAAGCCTACACTAGCACAGGAAAGCAGGTCACGGTCTCCTTTTTCGTCGCCGAGCCGCCGGCCGTGTCCTACTTCACCGTCCACTGTCCGGACCTCACTGAAAAAATAAAAGCAATGGCTCTCGCGTCTCCCTCCCTGGGGTGCGCGGCCTCGTGCTCCCCGCCGGTGCCTGCTAGCCCGTCGGCGACCTCCTCCCTCCCCACCAGCCTCTCGTCGGTGACGCCCAGTCCCCTGACGACCACCATATCGGCGCCGTCCGCTCCGGGCCCGTCGACCACCCTCCCCCGTCCTGTTTCTCCCTCCCAGCGATGGGCGCCTGCCGGATCTGCGCAAAACGCGGCCACGCGGCTGCGCCTCCTTCACCGGGCCCCGCCTACTCCGGCTGCCGTGCCGGCGCTCGCCCATGCCGCTGCTGGCACGCGGGAGCCTCTCCGCCGCTTTGATGCGGGCTCTCCGAGCGGGCAGGCGCGCCCCAGGCCCCCTGCGGGTAAGGAGCATTCATGATAAGGACATCCCTACTACACCACTACCTCCGTCATTGATAGATGAAGATGAACCTGCTGTGAAGCTCAAGTCCGATGAAGTTCGGATTGGACCAATTACAAGGGCTCGTGCGAAGCTACTTAAACAACAGGTGAACTTGTTTCTAAATGATACTTTGATTGATGAGAACTTTATACTGCCTAAGTCCTATTACTTATGTATCATCAGGTATCAAGAGGAGACGAGCATCACACGAGGAGAGGAGCAGCTGGACGTGAAGACGAACGTCAAGATGGACGTGAAGCTGGACATGGAGCTGGACATGAAGATATCTCATGGACGCGCGAGGGAGGAGCAGGAGGAATGCGCGAGAGGAGAAGACGACGTCCAGGCCGGTCCAACACCCGGTCCGACCGGACCCCTGACCGGCCAGCCCGGTCCCGAGTCCGGCTGACCGGTCGCCAACCGGCCGCCAACCGGATATGAAGCATCGTACCGGGCAGAAACCGGAAAGTTGCGAGCTTCCGGTTGCCGCCCGGTTGACCGGACCACGGACCGGCCCGCCCGGTCCACAGCCCGGTTGACCGGATTCCGCACCGGACCATTCCGAGTCCGTCTCGACCAGCATCTATTCCGGGTCGGTTATTCTTGTATCTTTTCGACCAGAACTCGTCCCGGACGCCTATATAAGTGCCCAGGACGCCCCCTAGCCGCTTTAGACCACGTTTAAGATAAACCCTAGTTCTTAGTTGTTTGCTCTAGCAAAACTATTGAATCCCTACACCATATTGCTTGATATTGTGTAGATCCTAAAAAAGTCTTGTGTGATCTCGCTGTTCCATTGGGAATTAGACGATTGCAACTTACCGCTTCGTGGTCGGCGGCTACGTGCGCAAGTGTGTGGATTTGCGAATATCTTGCGTGGTTGAGAGCTGTTGCATTGGCGACAGGGACCAATCGAGAGATCTCGTTGCGTCATACAAGTTATCATCCACTTCATCGTCGTGTTTCTCCGCTGCCATCACCCCGTGATCATCATCACCACCGTTGCTTACTGAGAAGATCGGGCCACCCCATATCATCTTCGTATCAGATTTCCAGTTTTCCTCGGTAAGCCATCCACAATCCACCCCATAGTTGAGTTGTGAGTGTTTTCCTATCCAGAAAAAGCCATAAAAAAAATTTAGGGTTAGGGTTTGCCATAGCTTTAGATTGCACTAATTTCGAGTTTTAGTTGTTTTTCGTAGTTGTTTTTGCGTATCTTTTTCTTTCCATCTAGTATTGTTAGGGTTTGTGTTTTCTCTATCATCTAGTTTATCATAGTGAGTCAGTTTTGTTCCTTCGAGTCCACATAGCGTACAGTGTGCTTGTTCCCAACCATAGACACAGCCTTTCGATATAACGTGACTAGGAACTTCCCCAGAAGAGACTAGTTTTACCGCTCGACAGGCTGCTCGTTAGGTTTTTGGTGCTTGGCAATTTCTGTTGGCCGTGTTATCAAGGAGTTGTGTCAAAAAAAAAAACAAGCGAAAATTGAAAAGAAGCAAAAAGAGCTACCTAGCTGCGTGTGTTCTACAAAAAAAAGAAAAATCCAAAAAGAAAAGTGCTGTGCTAGTTGAATCAAGTGAAGGCCTAAGTTTACTTTACTGCACCCGTAGTTGAGCAATCTTGTGCCTGTCTCGTTGAGCTTTGCTAGCGTCTCTCTTGTGCATTGCAACCTTTCCCACATATAGTTGCATTGCCCCATTATATCGCCTTGTGTGAGTATCATTGGTTGTCTACGGTCAGCGCTAGAGCTTGTTATTGGTGCAAATAGGTAGCCTACCTACAGCCCCACATATACCCCGCTTTGTCGTGTGATTTGTTCTTATACCCTTGATATTCGCTTCGCTACATCCGTGCACTAGTTGTTACTACAAGTGGTAAGCAACACTAATTTACTTTGGAACGGTAAGATCTCCTTTTCTTATCAGTTTTGAGTGAGTTGTGAGAGTACCACCATATATTTTTGATTTAGTGCACTAATCTACTAACGATGTCTGCTAGTGATCATAAAATTGTTAACCAGGAAAACAAGAGTGCTGCAGATATCATCACATGGAGGGAGTATGAGGCTCTTCGTAATGAGATGTGACGTGAATTCCGCGATCAAGACGAGGTGCTTAATGGGAAGATTGATGAGATTTCCCAAAAGCTGGATGCTACTCATGTGACCGTCACTACCATGCAAGATCAAATGACGGATGTACAACGTAATCTTGCTGATTTGCGCTTAGCTGTTGAGAATTTAACCGCGCAACAACAACAAGACGATGACGAAGATCCTGAGCTTCAAGATGACGCACACAATGCTCGTGATGCGCCACGTGGTAATCGTCCTCGCGGTTGGGCTCCACTTGGCCGCAATGGTCGTGGACAAGATGAGGAAGATGGCTTGGGTAAGCCCAAGTTTTCTATACCCAAGTTTGAAGGAGGAGCTGACGTTGAAGAATACCTCACTTGGGAGCTGAAGATTGAGAAGTTGTGGAACTTACATCCACATTATACTGAACACCGGAAGATCAAGCTTGCTTCTTCCGAGTTTGATGGCTACGCTTTGCGTTGGTGGGATGCTTTTGTTCGTAATCGCGACGAGGATGGTGAGCAGCCTATACGCACATGGCGTGCCATGAAGGAGGCAATGACTTCTCGCTTTGTGCCTACAAATTACTTGCGGAATATATATGATAAGTCGACTCTATTGAGACAAGGTGTGAAGACTGTGGATGAATACTACATGGAGATGGAGATGCTTATGCAGCGTGGCCGTGTCCGTGAGTCTCTTGAGATGACAATGCAGCGTTTCCTCAACGGTTTGAAGTATGATATCAAAGGCATTGTTCGTCACTACAGCTACACCAATATGAATCAATTGTTACATCATGTGGTATCAGCTTTCTGGGTTGCTCACGGCGAGGTGTTGTTGATCGATCTCTTTGATCGGTTTGCATCGGAGAAGATTAGCTCTAAGATCGGAGGAGTTTGGCTCTCGGTCGAAGGAGGTTGGTTGGAGGAAGTTTGGCATTGTTTGGTGTAGTTTGGAGGTCATCCATGGCTGTTTCGGAGGTCAAAATCGCGAAAAATCGCGACCAGAATCGGGAAGAAGACAAAATTTCGCGACCAGGAAAAACCTGGTTTGAAATCCGGTCAACCGGGCCAGTGACCGGGCTGCCTGGCGTAGAACCCGGTCAACCGGGCGGCAAACCGGGAAGTTCGCAAAAATTCGTCCGGTTGTGTTCCGGTGCGATGCATCCGGTTGGCGACCGGTCAACCGGGCCCGTGACCGGCGAGGCTCGGTCTGGAGGCCGGTCTAACCGGGCCCTGGGCCAGGTTGGCTCAGACTGTTGCGGTTTTTCCTCCGGCGGTTTCTCCTGTTGCTCCGGTGTTTTCTCCGACGCTTTCGGCTATTGATGTTGTTGATGTTGATGAGTTTTCGGGCGATGTTCTGGGCATGAAGTGTACTCTTCCGAAGAAGTCTAGTAAGGTTTTCAATGACTATCTAGATTGCTTGAAGGGAGAACAGCGTTCGCCGTCCAGTCTTCATTGGTACCTACACCGTCTTGCGACAGTTCAGAGTATGAAGATTGGGAGAGGAACATGGAGTTGGGTTTTGCTCGATGTCGCACATACAAGAGGAAGTTCAAAACATCTTATGCATATTATCTTGCTTCACGGCGTGTGGACGAGGCATTGGAACGTTGCTGGCATGATGCAATGGACCGAGGTGAATTTGTTGAAACTTGGGAGGACTACAAAACTTTTCTTCGTAGTGTTTTCGTGTTACCATATATGGAGGAACATAAGCAGTCATCCGGAGTTGGGCATGCATTGAAGGAAGTAAACAAGTGCATGGAGGAGGTACAACAGGCAGTGGACAAGTGCATCATTACTAGTAAGAAGATTGTTCCACTACCAACAGTCACTAAGGTCGAGGTGAAATCTTCAGAGGAGAGGAAACCTGGCTCGATACCAAGAGCACTATCGTGGATCGTTGAGGAGGATGTACCATTGAGAGGGCTGAATATGCAACTCAAGAAGGTACAAGATGATGCTTGCAAGACAGTTGACAAGGTTCAGCGGTGGAGTTTGTTTCAGACTCAATGCTTTATCAAGGGCAAGGCTTGCAAGTTGATGGTTGATGGTGGTAGTTGTACTAATGGCATAAGCAAGGCGATGGTGGCAGCGTTGGGGTTGTCTACATGGCGTCTTCCTGAACCTAAACGTCTTGAGTGGTTGAATAGCTATGGTATGCTGAAGATTACTCATAAGGTGCGTGTGCCATTTACAGTTGATGACTATGTTGATGAGATCGATTGCGATGTGTTGCCATTGGAGGTGTGCGGATTGCTACTTGGGCGTCCTTGGCAGTTTGATCGCAATGTGACACATGCTGGGCGAGCAAATACATATTCTTTTATGCATGGTGGCAAACATCGGACTTTGAAGCCTATGGGTGATGATCATATCAAGTCCGATGTGGAGTTAGTGGTGCGTAAGGAGAAGTTGCACAAGTCTAATGTGCAGCATAAGGTGCATGATGTTCCGAGCATTGATGTTGGTGATGTTTCAGCCAAGCCTGTAGATGACAAGCCAGATCTTGTTGGTGACAAGCCGGATGAAGATACACTTGTTTTTGATGTGGATGTTACAGCATGTGCTACAGTTCCAGTTTGTGTTGATGCTAGTATACAGACTGATGATGTTTGTGCTGATGATGTTCCAGTACATATGGCGCAGATGCGCGTGGGAGGAGTGGGAGGCGAGAAGGTTAGCAAAGCCAGTGCTGATGGTGTTTCAGCACGGTCACAGAGCCGGTCCAACCGGACCAGGTGCCGGGTGAGCCCGGTTCAGACCGGCTTATGCGCTGATGCCGACCGGAGCGTGTTCTGTGAGACGTCGCGACGTCCCGGTCAGGATCCGGTCCCAGACCCGGTCATAACCGGACCGACCGGTCGCATACCCGGTCAACCGGCGTCTAGACCGGCTGTGGCAGAGCGCGTCAGTGGAGATGGTGGGCAGCGGCACTACCGTGCTAGGAGTACTGTCCAGTTTTCCGCGACACCGCGGGTGCATCGAGGCAAGGATGGACGTGTGAGACATCTATGTGGCCCAGGAATTACACATCTTGTGCAGGGTCATGTGCTGCGACACAAGGGTCCATCAAAACCTCGCAAGAAGAAGGAGTTGGCGCCGAAGTCCAAGCTCATGTGGAGTAGAAAGGAGGCGCCAAGTGCTGTGTCAAGTCAAGCAGGCCGCGAGGGAGGATGTGGTGTGGAAGGCAAGCAAGACTTGAGGACGGCGAGGACGTGTCATGTTCATATCACGTCACCTTTTCCAGAAGACCCTCACGCGTTGGGGACAACGCTTCTTGAAGGGGGAGGATGATATGGGCACGGAGGCCTATGTGGAGCCCAATTTCAGGACTCCACCAAGCTAGGTGGTACGCCATCAAGGATTCAGGAGTGACACGCTAGGACGACCTACGCCATGTAATAATTAAGTCTAAGGTTGTGTCATTCATTCTATGTTAGGAAATAATGTAGCCAGGTCATGCTGTGGGCCATCTAGGGTTTTAATAGAGTCTGATAAGGGGTGGCCCGATCTTCTCAGTAAGCAACGGTGGTGATGATGATCACGGGGTGATGGCAGCGGAGAAACACGACGATGAAGTGGATGATAACTTGTATGACGTAACGAGATCCCTCGATTGGTCCCTGTCGCCAATGCAACAGCTCTCAACCCTGCAAGATATTCGCAACTCCACACACTTGCGCACATAGCCGCCGACCACGAAACGGTAAGTTGCAATCGTCTAATTCCCAATGGACCAGCAGATCACACAAGACTTTTTCAGGATCTACACAATATCAAGCAATATGGTGTAGGAATTCAATAGTTTTGCTAGAGCAAACAACTAAGAACTAGGGTTTATCTTAAACGAGGTCTAAAGCAGCTAGGGGGGCGTCCTGGGCACTTATATAGGTGTCCGGGACGAGTTCTGGTCGAAAAGATACAAGAATAACCGACCCGACACAGATCTGGTCGAGACAGACTCGGACTGGTCCGGTCTGGAATCCGGTCAACCGGGTTGTGGACCGGGCGGGCCGGTCTGTGGTCCGGTCAACCGGGCGGCAACCGGAAACTTCGCAACTTTCCGGTTTCTGCCCAGTACGATGCTTCATATCCGGTTGGCGACCGGTCAACCGGGCCTGGAACCGGGCTGGCCGGTCAGGGGACCGGTCGGACCGGGTGCTGGACCGGCCTGGACGTCGTCTTCTCCTCTCGCGCATTCCTCCCGCTCCTCCCTCGCGCGTCCATGAGATATCTTCATGTCCAGCTCCATGTCCAGCTTCACGTCCATCTTGACGTCCGTCTTCACGTCCAGCTGCTCCTCTCCTCGTGCGATGCTCGTCTCCTCTTGATACCTGATGATACATAAGTAATAGGACTTAGGCAGTATAAAGTTCTCATCAATCAAAGTATCGTTTAGAAACAAGTTCACCTGTTGTTTAAGTAGCTTCGCACGAGCCCTTGTAATTGGTCCAATCCGAACTTCATCGGACTTGAGCTTCACAGCAGGTTCATCTTCATCTATCAATGACGGAGGTAGTGGTGTAGTAGGGATGTCCTCATCATCTCCCCCTTCAAAAGGCGTCGACCTCGACGCTCCAAGGTCTTCTACGTCATATGGTGTCAAATCAGCAACATTGAAAGAATTACTGACACCAAACTCATCAACTGGAAGATCTATCGAGTATGCATTATCATTGATCTTGGCTAGCACTTTGTAAGGACCAGCACCACGAGGCTTCAACTTAGACTTCCACAGTTTCGGAAACCTATCCTTACGAAAATGTACCCAGACCATATCACCAGGCTTGAACAACATCTCTTTGCGCTTCTTGTTCATCCTTGCAGCATTGCTCTTGCCTTTCTTCTCGATCAACTCTTTAGTCTTCACATGGATCTTACGCACAAAATCTGCCCTCTTGGATGCCTCCATATTAACTCTCTCATGTATGGGCAAAGGCAACAAATCAAGTGGAGTAATGGGTTTGAAACCATACACCACCTCAAAAGGACACAGCTCCGTGGTAGAATGTACCGCCCTGTTGTAAGCGAACTCCACATGCGGCAAACACTCTTCCCACTCCTTCGAGTTCTTCTTGATCATGGATCTCAACGGTTGTGACAAGGTTCGATTCACCACCTCAGTTTGACCATCAGTTTGGGGATGACAAGTAGTACTGAACAGTAGCTTTGTCCCTAGCTTTCCCCAAAGTGTCTTCCAGAAGTAGCTCATGAACTTCACATCACGATCAGAAACAATAGTCTTTGGGATTTGTCCCTAGCTTTCCCCAAACATGTAGTCGAACAATCTCCCTGAAAAACAGGTTAGCAATATGCGACGCATCGTCGCTTTTGTGGCAGGCAATAAAGTGTGACATTTTAGAAAATATGTCCACTACCACAAATATAGAATCATGGCCTCTTTTAGTACGCGACAAACCCAACACAAAATCCATACTAATATCTTCCCAAGGTGTAGTAGGTGCCGGTAATGGAGTATACAAACCGTGAGGCTTCAGCTTGGACTTGGACTTGTTGCAAGTAATGCACCTCTTCACATACCTGTCCACATCCCGCCTCATCTTTGGCCAATAAAAATGATCAGCGAGCATGAGTAGCGTCTTCTCACGCCCAAAGTGACCCATCAAACCTCCAAGCATGTGATTCCTGCAATAAGAGCAAACGCACGGACGATTACTGGAACACATAGTTTGTTAGCTCTAAACAAGAACCCATCGTGTATGTGATACTTTTCCCATGCTTTACCCATAACACACAAGCGGTACGGTTCAGCAAAATCATGATCAGTCGCATATAAATCACATAACACCTCTAATCCAGGAATTTTAACATCAAGACGGGTTAATAGCATAGTCTTCCTAGATAGAGCATCAGCAACAATATTATCTTTTCCTTTCTTATGCTTAATAATGTATGGAAAAGACTCAATGAACTCAACCCACTTAGCAAGACGCCTATGCAAAGTAGATTGGGCTTTCAGATATTTCAAAGCTTCATGATCAGAATGTATGATAAATTCTTTTGGCCACAAATAATGTTGCCAAACCTCAAGAACTCTAATTAAAGCATACAACTCTTTATCATAGATTGGATAGTTCAACTTAGCACCAGAAAGTTTCTGAGAAAAATATGCAATTGGGCGACCCTCTTGCATCAACACACCACCAATTCCAATACCACTAGCATCACATTCAATCTCAAATTGCTTATTGCAGGAAGTGCAAGCAACGGTGCAGAAGTTAACAATCGTTTCAGTTCATCAAAAGCATGATCTTGGGCAACGCCCCACTCAAAGACAACACCCTTTTTAGTCAATGATACGTCTCCGACGTATCGATAATTTCTTATGTTCCATGCCACATTATTGATGATATCTACATGTTTTATGCACACTTTATGTCATATTCGTGCATTTTCTGGAACTAACCTATTAACAAGATGCCGAAGAGCCAGTTGATGTTTTCTGCTGTTTTTGGTTTCAGAAATCCTAGTAACGAAATATTCTCGGAATTGGAGAAATCAACGCCCAGGGTCCTATTTTGCCACGAAGCTTCCAGAAGATCGAAGGAGAGTCGAAGTGGGGCCACGAGGCGCCGCCACACTAGGGCGGCGCGGCCTAGGTCTTGGCCGCGCCAGCCTAGCGTGTGGGGCCCTCGTGTGGCCCCCCGCGTTGCCCTTCCGCCTACTTAAAGCCTCCGTCGCGAAACCCCCAGTACCGAGAGCCACGATACGGAAAACCTACCGAGACGCCGCCGCCGCCAATCCCATCTCGGGGGATTCTCGGAGATCTCCTCCGCACCCTGCCGGAGAGGGGATTCATCTCCCGGAGGACTCTTCACCGCCATGGTCGCCTCCGGAGTGATGAGTGAGTAGTTCACCCCCGGACTATGGGTCCATAGCAGTAGCTAGATGGTTGTCTTCTCCTCATTGTGCTTCATTGTTGGATCTTGTGAGCTGCCTAACATGATCAAGATCATCTATCTCGTAATACTATATGTTGTGTTTGTCGGGATCCGATGGATAGAGAATACTATGTTATGTTAATTATCAAGTTATTACCTATGTGTTGTTTAAGATCTTGCATGCTCTCCGTTATTAGTAGAGGCTCTGGCCAAGTTTTTTCTCTTAACTCCAAGAGGGAGTATTTATGCTCGATAGTGGGTTCATGCCTCCATTGAATCTGGGATAGTGCCAGAAGGTTCTAAGGTTGTGGATGTGCTGTTGCCACTAGGGATAAAACATTGATGCTATGTCTAAGGATGTAGTTATTGATTACATTACGCACCATACTTAATGCAATTGTCTGTTGTTTTGCAACTTAATACCGGAAGGGGTTCGGATGATAACCTCGAAGGTGGACTTTTTAGGCATAGATGCATGCTGGATAGCGGTCTATGTACTTTGTCGTAATGCCCAATTAAATCTCACTATATTTATCATGACATGTATGTGCATTGTTATGCCCTCTCTATTTGTCAATTGCCCGACTGTAATTTGTTCACCCAACATGCTTTTATCTTATGGGAGGGACACCTCTAGTGAACTGTGGACCCCGGTCCATTCTTTACATCTGAAATACAATCTCGCTGCTATTGTTCTTTACTTGTTCTTGCAAACAATCATCATCCACACTATACATCTAATCCTTTGTTACAGACAAGTCGGTGAGATTGACAACCTCACTGTTTCGTTGGGGCAAAGTACTTTGGTTGTGTTGTGCAGGTTCCACGTTGGCGCCGGAATCTCTGGTGTGGCGCCGCACTACATCCAGCCGCCATCAACCTTCAACGTGCTTCTTGACTCCTACTGGTTCGATTAAACCTTGGTTTCTTACTGAGGGAAACTTGCCGCTGTGAGCATCACACCTTCCTCTTGGGGTTCCCAACGGACGTGTCAACTACACGCATCAAGCAAATTTCTGGCGCCGTTGCCGGGGAGATCAAGACACGCTGCAAGGGGAGTCTCCACTTCCCAATCTCTTTACTTTGTTTTTGTCTTGCTTTGTTTTATTTACTACTTTGTTTGCTGCATTATATCAAAATACAAAAAAATTAGTTGCTATCTTTACTTTATTTACTGTCTTGCTCTCTATATCAAAAATACAAAAAAAATTAGTTACTTGCATTTATTTTATCTAGTTTGCTTTATTTACTACTGCTAAAATGAGTAATCCTGAAGTTGAAGTTCGTTCATTTAAGCAACAAGGGGGAGAATGTTTAAAAGATGCTTGGTATAGAATTAGTGATGCCCATAATAGGTGCACTAAGAAACACTCCACCACTATCCTACTCAGGAATTTTATGTTGGTATCTCTAGTCTGGAATAGATATGTTCTTGATTGTCTCGCGGGAGGTAACTTCCTAGGCGCTCCCGCTTTAGAAGCTAGTTGCATTATTGAGAGTTTATTTGGAACACCACCTGTTAATGAAACTAAAATTGAAACCTCTCTTGAGGATGTTATGAAAAAATTGGAAATCATAGAGAAAAAATTTCCGAGTGTTGAAACTAAGTTGGAGATGTTACTTGATAAAACTGATGAACTTGATAAATCCTTAGGAGGAATTGATGAAAGAATTAGTGTCCTAGGAACTTGTGTTGTCCATGATGATCAAATCAATAGGATTGGTGAACTTGAAAAAGCTATGGGAACCTTGGGTTCAACCTGTTCATCTATAAAGTTTAGAGAAAAAGCTTATGTGGGTAAGGAGCAAAAGTTCATGTATGTCTCTAAAGTGCCTAAACCAAAGAAATATTATTATAGGCCTAAAATTGACAAAGCCCTAAGTACCACTACAGATGGGGGAGCTTATGATATCAATGCTCCATCTCTCGATAATACTTGATATACACTTTCTGCGCCTAGCTGAAAGGCGTTAAAGAAAAGCGCTTATGGGAGACAACCCATGTTTTTAATACAGCACTTTGTTTTATATTTGAGTATTGGAAGTTGTTTACTACTGTAGCAACCTCTCCTTATCTTAGTTTTATGTTTTGTTGTGCCAAGTAAAGTCTTTGATAGTAAAGTGAATACTAGATTTGGATTACTCGCGTAGAAATCGCATTTCTTTGCTGTAACGAATCTGGATCTAATTCTCTGTAGGTAACTCAGAAAATTATGACAATTTACGTGAGTGATCCTCAGATATGTACGCAACTTTCATTCAATTTGGGAATTTTCATTTGAGCAAGTCTGGTGCCTCAATAAAATCCATCTTTACGGACTGTTCTGTTTTGACAGATTCTGCCTTTATTTCGCATTGCCTCTTTTTCTATGTTGGATGAATTTCTTTGATCCATTAATGTCCAGTAGCTTTATGCAATGTCCAGAAGTGTTAAGAATGATTGTGTCACCTCTGAACATGTTAATTTTTATTGTCCACTAACCCTCTAATGAGTTGTTTCGAGTTTGGTGTGGAGGAAGTTTTCAAGGATCAAGAGAGGAGTATGATACAACATGATCAAGGAGAGTGAAAGCTCTAAGCTTGGGGATGCCCCGTGGTTCACCCCTGCATATTCTAAGAAGACTCAAGCGTCTAAGCTTGGGGATGCCCAAGGCATTCCCTTCTTCATCGACAACATTATCAGGTTCCTCCCCGAAACTATATTTTTATTCTGTCACATCTTATGTACTTTGCTTGGAGCGTCGGTTTGTTTTTGTTTTTTGTTTTTGTTTGAATAAAATGGATCCTAGCATTCACTGTATGGGAGAGAGACACGCTCCGCTGTTGCATATGGACAAGTATGTCCTTAGGCTTTACTCATAATATTCATGGCGAAGTTTCTTCTTCGTTAAATTGTTATATGGTTGGAATTGGAAAATGCTACATGTAGTAATTCTAAAATGTCTTGAATAATTTGATACTTGGCAATTGTTGTGCTCATGTTTAAGCTCTTGCATCATATACTTTGCACCCATTAATGAAGAAACACATAGAGTTTGCTAATTTGGTTTGCATATTTGGTTTCTCTAAAGTTTAGATAATTTCTAGTATTGAGTTTTGAACAACAAGGAAGACGGTGTAGAGTCTTATAATGTTTACAATATGTCTTTTATGTGAGTTTTGCTGCACCGTTCATCCTTGTGTTTGTTTCAAATAACCTTGCTAGCCTAAACCTTGTATCGAGAGGGAATACTTCTCATGCATCCAAAATCCTTGAGCCAACCATTATGCCATTTGTGTCCACCATACCTACCTACTACATGGTATTTCTCCGCCATTCCAAAGTAAATTGCTTGAGTGCTACCTTTAAATTTCCATCATTCACCTTTGCAATATATAGCTCATGGGACAAATAGCTTAAAAACTATTGTGGTATTGAATATGTACTTATGCACTTTATCTCTTATTAAGTTGCTTGTTGTGCGCTAACCATGTTTCTGGGGACGCCATCAACTATTCTTTGTTGAATATCATGTGAGTTGCTATGCATGTCCGTCTTGTCCGAAGTAAGAGAGATCTACCACCTTAATGGTTGGAGCATGCATATTGTTAGAGAAGAACATTGGGCCGCTAACTAAAGCCATGATTCATGGTGGAAGTTTCAGCTTTGGACATATATCCTCAATCTCATATGAGAATAATAATTGTTGCCACATGCTTATGCATTAAAGAGGAGTCCATTATCTGTTGTCCATGTTGTCCCGGTATGGATGTCTAAGTTGAGAATAATCAAAAGCGAGAAATCCAAAATGCGAGCTTTCTCCTTAGACCTTTGTACGAGCGGCATGGAGGTACCCCATTGTGACACTTGGTTAAAACATGTGTATTGCGATGATCCGGTAGTCCAAGCTAATTAGGACAAGGTGCGGGCACTATTAGTATACTATGCATGAGGCTTGCAACTTGTAAGATATAATTTACATAACTCATATGCTTTATTACTACCGTTGACAAAATTGTTTCATGTTTTCAAAATAAAAGCTCTAGCACAAATATAGCAATCGATGCTTTCCTCTTTGAAGGACCTTTCTTTTTACTTTTATGTTGAGTCAGTTCACCTATTTCTCTCCACCTCAAGAAGCAAACACTTGTGTGAATCAGTGCATTGATTCCTACATACTTGCATATTGCACTTTTTATATTACTCTATGTTGACAATTATCCATGAGATATACATGTTATAAGTTGAAAGCAACCGCTGAAACTTAATCTTCCTTTGTGTTGCTTCAATACCTTTACTTTGATTTATTGCTTTATGAGTTAACTCTTATGCAAGACTTATTGATGCTTGTCTTGAAGTACTATTCATGAAAAGTCTTTGCTTTATGATTCATTTGTTTACTCATGTCATTACGATTGTTTTGATCGCTGCATTCATTACATATGTTTACAAATAGTATGATCAAGGTTATGATGGCATGTCACTTCAGAAAATTATCTTTGTTATCGTTTTACTCGCTCGGGACGAGCAGAACTAAGCTTGGGGATGCTGATACATCTCCGACGTATCGATAATTTCTTATGTTCCATGCCACATTATTGATGATATCTACATGTTTTATGCACACTTTATGTCATATTCGTGCATTTTCTGGAACTAACCTATTAACAAGATGCCGAAGAGCCGCTTGTCGTTTTCCGCTGTTTTTGGTTTCGAAATCCTAGTAACGAAATATTCTCGAATTGGACGAAATCAACGCCCGTGGTCCTATTTTGCCACGAAGCTTCCGAAGACCGAAGGAGAGTCGAAGTGGGGCCACGAGGCGCCGCCACACTAGGGCGGCGCGGCCTAGGCCCTGGCCGCGCCGCCCTGGCGTGTGGGGCCCTCGTGTGGCCCCCCGCGTTGCCCTTCCGCCTACTTAAAGCCTCCGTCGCGAAACCCCCGCATCGAGAGCCACGATACGGAAAACCTTACCGAGACGCCGCCGCCGCCAATCCCATCTCGGGGGATTCTCGGAGATCTCCTCCGGCACCCCGCCGGAGAGGGGATTCATCTCCCGGAGGACTCTTCACCGCCATGGTCGCCTCCGGAGTGATGAGTGAGTAGTTCACCCCCGGACTATGGGTCCATAGCAGTAGCTAGATGGTTGTCTTCTCCTCATTGTGCTTCATTGTTGGATCTTGTGAGCTGCCTAACATGATCAAGATCATCTATCTGTAATTCTATATGTTGTGTTTGTCGAGATCCGATGGATAGAGAATACTATGTTATGTTAATTATCAAGTTATTACCTATGTGTTGTTTAAGATCTTGCATGCTCTCCGTTATTAGTAGAGGCTCTGGCCAAGTTTTTGCTCTTAACTCCAAGAGGGAGTATTTATGCTCGATAGTGGGTTCATGCCTCCATTGAATCTGGGACAGTGCCAGAAGGTTCTAAGGTTGTGGATGTGTTGTTGCCACTAGGGATAAAACATTGATGCTATGTCTAAGCATGTAGTTATTGATTACATTACGCACCATACTTAATGCAATTGTCCGTTGTTTTGCAACTTAATACCGGAAGGGGTTCGGATGATAACCTCGAAGGTGGACTTTTTAGGCATAGATGCATGCTTGGATAGCGGTCTATGTACTTTGTCGTAATGCCCAATTAAATCTCACTATATTTATCATGACATGTATGTGCATTGTTATGCCCTCTCTATTTGTCAATTGCCCGACCGTAATTTGTTCACCCAACATGCTTTTATCTTATGGGAGAGACACCTCTAGTGAACTCGTGGACCCCGGTCCATTCTTTACATCCGAAATACAATCTATCGCTATTGTTCTTTACTCGTTCTTGCAAACAATCATCATCCACACTATACATCTAATCCTTTGTTACAAGCAAGCCAGGTGAGATTGACAACCTCGCTGTTTCGTTGGGGCAAAGTACTTTGGTTGTGTTGTGCAGGTTCCACGTTGGCGCCGAATCTCCGGTGTTGCGCCGCACTACATCCCGCCGCCATCAACCTTCAACGTGCTTCTTGACTCCTACTGGTTCGATTAAACCTTGGTTTCTTACTGAGGGAAACTTGCCGCTGTGCGCATCACACCTTCCTCTTGGGGTTCCCAACGGACGTGTCAACTACACGCATCAGTCAATTCATTCAAAGGTGCAGCAATAGTAGAAAATTGGGCACAAAACGGCGATAAAACCCAGCTAGACCATGAAAACTTCTAACTTGACTCACATTCATGGGAGTAGGCCAATTTTGAATAGCTTCAATTTTAGACACATCTACTTCTACTCCATGCTTAGAGACAACATAACCTAGAAATATGACCTTATCTTTGCAAAATGTGCACTTCTCAAGATTACCATAGAGTTTACTAGCACGCAACACTTGCAAAACATGTCGAATATGTATAATATGATCAGATTCATTGCGGCTATAGATTAATATGTCATCAAAATACACAACCACAAACTTGCCAATAAAATCATGCAAAACATGGTTCATCAGTCTCATGAAAGTGCTAGGTGCATTAGTTAAACCAAAAGGCATTACTAACCACTCATATAAACCAAATTTTGTTTTAAAGGCGGTTTTCCACTCATCCCCTTTTTTCATCCTAATTTGATGATAACCACTACGCAAATCAATTTTAGTGAAAACAACAGCACCACTCAATTCATCTAGCATATCCTCTAAGCGGGGAATAGGATGACGATATCGAATAGTAATGTTGTTTATCGCTCTACAATCTACGCACATACGCCATGTACCATCTTTCTTAGGAACAAGAATAACGAGAACAAGCACAAGGACTAAGGCTTATGCGGATATAACCTTTGTCGAGTAGCCCTTGTACTTGCTTCCGTATCTCCTTCGTCTCTTCGGGGTTCGTTCTATATGGTGCCCGATTGGGTAGCGAAGCTCCGGGAATCAAGTCGATTTGATGCTCAATACCTCGCAATGGTGGAAGTCCCGCGGGTACCTCGTCCGGAAACACGTCGCGAAATTCCTGCAAAACATTAGAAACACCAATAGGAAGAGGGGTCATGTCGTTAGAAACCAAAACCGTACCCCTGTACAAGAGCACAAGAGGCATGGCTGTAGGATCCTCACTAAATTCTCTCATGTCTTCTTGGTGGAAAATGAGACTAAGGAATTCACTCTCTCACTTTTCGTTATATCACTCACAACATTACAATTCTCTCGCCTATCTAATGAAGCATCCTCCAAGTGGACTTCAACTTTCTGACGAGACTCATTGACAATTTGCTGTGGTGTCATAGGCTGTAAATTAATTTTCTTGCCCTTGAACTCCAAGTGATATGTATTAGCATGACCATTGTGTTGCACAGAACGATCATAGAGCCAAGGCCGTCCCAATAGTAGGTGACACACCGTCATAGGAACAACATCAAAATCAATGCAATCCTTATACGGTCCAATAGCAAATTCAACACGCACCATGTGGTTTACCTTCATCTCACCATTGTCGCTCAACCACTGAATATAGTATGGATACGGGTGCGGTAGATACTTCAACTTCAGCTTGGTACATAACTCCTTGCTTGCTAAATTGCGGCAACTCCCGCCATCAATAATGACCTTGCAAGCCTTGTCAGGACACACTAAAGCCTTTGTTTGGAACAAATTGCAGCGCTGAGTAGATGCACTAGGCAACACATTAAGAGCACGCTGCGACACAACAATGGTGTGAGCATCAGACGGATATGCATCTTCACCATCAGTGTCATAGTCATCATCTTCTGGAGCATTAGGATCAACATCATCTCCAGTCTCGTATTCATTGTCCTCATTGATAACCATGACTTTGCGGTTAGGACAATCTCTCTTGAAGTGACCCTTGCCACCACATGTATGACAAACCATATCACGGTTACGCGCAGTAGACACATTAGAGCCACTCGTACTTGTAGCAGATTCGGACTTCTTTGTATTAGACACATTGGAGACCGGCTTACTAGGCGGAGTAGAGTAAGGTGCGGAGCGCGTCGAAGGCGCCGGCGCCGAAGATGGTGCCGCGCGGGGTGTGAAACGCCCACCTCATGTAGCTCGACCTTTGATCTTTGCTTCGCCAGCCAACTGTGATTCAGCTTCTCTTGCATGATGTAACAATTGATTCATATTGGTGTAGCTGTAGTGATGAACAATACCTTTGATATCATACTTCAAACCGTTGAGGAAACGCTGCATTGTCATCTCAAGAGACTCACGGACACGGCCACGCTGCATAAGCATCTCCATCTCCATGTAGTATTCATCCACAAGCCTTCACACCTTGTCTCAATAGAGTCAGCCTTATCATATATATTCCGCAAGCAATTTGTAGGCACAAAGCGAGAAGTCATTGCCTCCTTCATGGCACGCCATGTGCGTATAGGCTGCTCACCATCCTCGTCGCGATTACGAACAAAAGCATCCCACCAACGCAAAGCGTAGCCATCAAACTCGGAAGAAGCAAGCTTGATCTTCCGGTCTTCAGTATAATGTGGATGTAAGTTCCACAACTTCTCAATCTTCAGCTCCCAAGTGAGGTATTCTTCAACATCAGCTCCTCCTTCAAACTTGGGTATAGAAAACTTGGGCTTACCCAAGCCATCTTCCTCATCTTGTCCACGACCATTGCGTCCAAGTGGAGCCCAACCGCGAGGACGATTACCACGTGGCGCATCACGAGCATTGTGTGCGTCATCTTGAAGCTCAGGATCTTCGTCATCGTCTTGTTGTTGTTGCGCGGTCAAATTCTCAACAGCTAAGCGCAAATCAGCAAGATTACGTTGTACATCCGTCATTTGATCTTGCATGGTAGTGACGGTCACATGAGTAGCATCCAACTTTTGGGAAATCTCATCAATCTTCCCATTAAGCACCTCGTCTTGATCGCGGAATTCACGTCGCATCTCATTACGAAGAGCCTCATACTCCCTCCATGTGATGATATCTGCAGCACTCTTGTTTTCCTGGTTAACAATTTTATGATCACTAGCAGACATCGTTAGTAGATTAGTGCACTAAATCAAAAATATATGGTGGTACTCTCACAACTCACTCAAAACTCGATAAGAAAAGGAGATCTTACCGTTCCAAAGTAAATTAGTGTTGCTTACCACTTGTAGTAACAACTAGTGCACGGATGTAGCGAAGCGAATATCAAGGGTATAAGAACAAATCACACGACAAAGCAGGGTATATGTGGGGTTGTAGGTAGGCTACCTATTTGCACCAATAACAAGCTCTAGCGCTGACCGTAGACAACCAATGATACTCACACAAGGTGATATAATGGGGCAATGCAACTATATGTGGGAAAGGTTGCAATGCACAAGAGAGACGCTAGCAAAGCTCAACGAGACAGGCACAAGATTGCTCAACTACAGGTGCAGTAAAGTAAACTTAGGCCTTCACTTGATTCAACTAGCACGACACCTTTCTTTTTGGATTTTTCTTTTGTATAACACACGCAGCTATGTAGCTCTTTTTGCTTCTTTTAAATTTTCGCTTGTTTTTTTTTTTTTACACAACTCCTTGATAACACGGCCAACAGAAATTGCCAAGCACCAAAAACCTAACGAGCAGCCTGTCGAGCGGTAAAACTAGTCTCTTCTGGGGAAGTTCCTAGTCACTTTATATCGATAGGCTGTGTCTATGGTTGGGAACAAGCACACTGTACGCTATGTGGACTCGGAGTAACAAAACTGACACACTATGATAAACTAGATGATAGAGAAAACACAAACCCTAACAATACTAGATGGAAAGAAAAAGATACACAAAAAAAACTACGAAAAACAACTAAAACTCGAAATTAGTGCAATCTAAAGCTATGGCAAACCCTAACCCTAACTTTTTATGGCTTTTTTTTTGATAGGAAACACTCACAACTCAACTATGGGGTAGATTGTGGATGGCTTACCGAGGAAAACTGGAAATCTGATACCAAGATGATAAGGGGTGGCCCGATCTTCTCAGTAAGGAACGGTGGTGATGATGATCACGGGGTGATGGCAGCGGAGAAACACGACGATGAAGTGGATGATAACTTGTATGACGTAACGAGATCCCTCGATTGGTCCCTGTCGCCAATGCAACAGCTCTCAACCCTGCAAGATATTCGCAACTCCACACACTTGCGCACGTAGCCGCCGACCACGAAGCGGTAAGTTGCAATCGTCTAATTCCCAATGGAACAGCAGATCACACAAGACTTTTTCAGGATCTACACAATATCAAGGAATATGGTGTAGGAATTCAATAGTTTTGCTAGAGCAAACAACTAAGAACTAGGGTTTATCTTAAACGAGGTCTAAAGCAGCTAGGGGGGCGTCCTGGGCACTTATATAGGTGTCCGAGACGAGTTCTGGTCGAAAAGATACAAGAATAACCGACCCAGAATAGATCTGGTCGAGACAGACTCGGACTGGTCCGGTCTGGAATCCGGTCAACCGGGCTGTGGACCGGGCGGGCCGGTCTGTGGTTCGGTCAACCGGGCGGCAACCGGAAACCTGTGGGAGGAACCCAGTGGATCCTCCTAGTTGATGCCCGATCTTTCACAGCGAGAACCTGGGGTAGAGAATCCTCCCAACAACGCGATGAACGCAGCCTGGAGAAGAGGGAACGAATCCAGCAAGCAACGGATCGATGAACGATACGCCTCAAACCTGAGCTAGACAATCCTTGATGAACACAAGAACCTTCGCAGCGGATATAATAGATAACGGCAGCGCCGTACCCCCGGAGGGATGATACACGTGATCACACGCAATAGGGAAACCCTAATCTTTGAGACTAAACTTGTTCTTACCCTAAACCCTAGCCGTGCCATCTCCTTATATGAGAGGGAGAACTGGCCGGCCGGCCCCCTTATTGGGCCTAACCTGGTTCGACTTGGACAGGCCCAAGTCAAACAGACTCTATTAAAACCCTAGATGGCCCACAGCATGACCTGGCTACATTATTTCCTAACATAGAATGAATGACACAACCTTAGACTTAATTATTACATGGCGTAGGTCGTCCTAGCGTGTCACTCCTGAATCCTTGATGGCGTACCACCTAGGTTGGTGGAGTCCTGAAATTGGGCTCCACATAGGCCTCCGTGCCCATATCATCCCGAAGACTATTGTTTCTGATCATGATGTGAAGTTCATGAGCTACTTCTGGAAGACACTTTGGGGAAAGCTAGGGACAAAGCTACTGTTCAGTAATACTTGTCATCCCCAAACTGATGGTCAAACTGAGGTGGTGAATCGAACCTTGTCACAACTGTTGAGATCCATGATCAAGAAGAACCTGAAGGAGTGGGAAGAGTGTTTGCCACATGTGGAGTTCGCTTACAACAGGGCGGTACATTCTACCACAGAGCTGTGTCCTTTTGAGGTGGTGTATGGTTTCAAACCCATTACTCCACTTGATTTGTTGCCTTTGCCCATACATGAGAGAGTTAATATGGAGGCATCCAAGAGGGCAGATTTTGTGCGTAAGATCCATGTGAAGACTAAAGAGTTGATCGAGAAGAAAGGCAAGAGCAATGTTGCAAGGATGAACAAGAAGCGCAAAGAGATGTTGTTCAAGCCTGGTGATATGGTCTGGGTACATTTTCGTAAGGATAGGTTCCCGAAA
Source organism: Lolium rigidum (assembly GCF_022539505.1). Taxonomy (NCBI): domain Eukaryota; kingdom Viridiplantae; phylum Streptophyta; class Magnoliopsida; order Poales; family Poaceae; genus Lolium; species Lolium rigidum. The sequence goes on along the minus strand of NC_061509.1, from coordinate 250,235,073 downwards.
CTGCGGAAGTCTAAGTTGAAGCCTCGTGGTGCTGGTCCTTACAAAGTACTTGCCAAGATCAATGATAATGCATACTCGATAGATCTTCCAGTTGATGAGTTTGGTGTCAGTAATTCTTTCAATGTTGTTGATTTGACACCATATGACGGAGAAGACCTTGGAGCGTCGAGGTCGACGCCTTTTGAAGGGGGGGGGGAGATGATGAGGACATCAATACTACACCACTACCTCTGTCATTGATAGATGAAGATGAACCTGCTGTGAAGCTCAAGTCCGATGAAGTTCGGATTGGACCAATTACAAGGGCTCGTGCGAAGCTACTTAAACAACAGGTGAACTTGTTTCTAAAGGATACTTTGATTGATGAGAACTTTATACTGCCTAAGTCCTATTACTTATGTATCATCAGGTATCAAGAGGAGACGAGCATCGCACGAGGAGAGGAGCAGCTGGACGTGAAGACGGACGTCAAGATGGACGTGAAGCTGGACATGGAGCTGGACATGAAGATATCTCATGGACGCGCGAGGGAGGAGCGGGAGGAATGCGCGAGAGGAGAAGACGACGTCTAGGCCGGTCCAGCACCCGGTCCGACCGGACCCCTGACCGGCCAGCCCGGTTCCAGGCCCGGTTGACCGGTCGCCAACCGGCCGCCAACCGGATATGAAGCATCGTACCGGGCAGAAACCGGAAAGTTGCGAAGTTTCCGGTTGCCGCCCGGTTGACCGGACCACAGACCGGCCCGCCCGGTCCACAGCCCGGTTGACCGGATTCCAGACCGGACCCGGTCCGAGTGTGTCTCGACCGGATCTATTCCGGGTCGGTTATTCTTGTATCTTTTCGACCAGACCTCGTCCCGGACACCTATATAAGTGCCCAGGACGCCCCCCCTAGCTGCTTTAGACCACGTTTAAGATAAATCATAGTTCTTAGTTGTTTGCTCTAGCAAAAGTATTGAATCCCTACACCATATTGCTTGATATTGTGTAGATCCTGAAAAAGTCTTGTGTGATTTGTCTGTTCCATTGGGAATTAGACGATTGCAACTTACCGCTTCGTGGTCGGCGGCTACGTGCGCAAGTGTGTGGAGTTGCGAATATCTTGCAGGGTTGAGAGCTGTTGCATTGGCGACAGGGACAAATCGAGAGATCTCGTTGCGTCATACAAGTTATCATCCACTTCATCGTCGTGTTTCTCCGCTGCCATCACCCCGTGATCATCATCACCACCGTTGCTTAATGAGAAGATCGGGCCACCCCATATCAATTCATTGCCTGCGCCGGCCAGGGCGGAGCGCCCTCGATCTACCACCTGCGCGCCTTCAAGGCGGCCTGAGGCCAGCCTCCGGACCGGATCTGCTCGCTCTGCGTCCGGATCTTGCGGATCTCGCGGCCAAGCATCGGATCCCCTTGGTGTTGACCGTTCGGGCGATGATGGCCCAGAATGGCAACTCGTCTCCTCGAGGCGCCGGCGACATGCGCTGGCCGTACCATCTTCGGCGCGCGGCGTTAATGGCGACCTGCCCCGCTCCAGCTCCCAAGCACGCCGGATCCCTTTATCCTGCGCTTCAAAGGGCGCTGCCTCCGGTGCCTCGCCTCAGACCACCGCGCCTCGGATTGCAGAGACCCTGTGCGGTGCGCCTGCTGCCTCCGTTTCGGGCACCGCGCTCGCCGCTGCCGTAAGCGCCGCTCCGGCCTGGGCAGCGACCCCTCCCCGCTGCCGCCGCCCCTTCCCGCCCCGTCTCCTCCTCCGCTGCCGATGGCGCGCGAGCTCCGCCTTGGTGAGCCGGCGCAGCGGCCTGGGAGGGGCTCCACCTTCACCTTCTGCTCGCCGGGCATGGAGGACTCCATCGACCAGCTCCGTTTCTCTGCGGTGCTCGTCTCCCTCCCCGAGCCGCGCCCCGACATCACCACACACCACGTCGCCCGCGCGATCGACCGCGACCTCGCCGTCCCTGCAGGCCGGATGCACGTGTCCAAGCATCATCCGGAGCCTTTCCTCGTCCGCTTCGAGCACCCTGGCCACCGTGACATCGTGCTCGCGGCCGGGCGAGCTGCCTGCCGTGGCACCACCCTGTCGCTCTCGCCCTGGACACCGGCGACGGGCGGCCACCAGCGCCTCTGGCGCTTTTACTGCCGCCTCGCGGTGGAGCGCGTCCCGCTCCCGTGCTGGACTAAGGAGAAGCTTCAAGACGCCGTCGGCCGCTCTTGCGTCATCGACCGTCTCGAGCGGCAGTCCCTGACCTGGGCAAACACCTCCTGTGTCTACGCCTGGGCCTGGGCGGCCAACCCTGATGCCATCCCGACCTCCAACGACTTCTCCGTGCTCGACCTGCCGCCGGAGCCTCGCGATCACGCGCCGCCTCAAGAAGGACCGCCGGAGAACGAGGGTCTCCAGGGCCCCCAGTTCCCCATCCTCATCCACCTCGACTCCACGAAGGACTACGCCCCCTTGCCGGTGGGCAGCATGGCTGCGTGGCCGCGCGTTGAGCGCTTCCACTGGACCAGTGGCATGGAGGACAATGCTGCGGCGGACGGCTCGCGCCCGCGCCGGGCGTCGGTGCATGACCGCACCTGCCCCGCCCGCCGTGATGACGACGATGAAGACGATGCCCCACGGCGCCGTCGCCGCTCCCGTCGCAACCGCCGTGCCGGCATGCTTGGGTGCCGCGCGGACGACGCCGCCCACGGCTCGACCCAGCGCCGCCGCCAGGATGATGGTGGTGCGGGACGTAGTGGTGAGCGCCGGCACGTGGCGGCGCCCATTGTCTCCTCTGATGGTGGGCCGATCAGCAGCTGGGACGCGGACCACGGGCTCGACCGCGCTGACAGCCAAGATGAGAGCCTGGCCTGGTCCAGTTGGCCTGAGCCGGCCAGCGGCGGGCCTCTGGGCTCGCCCATTTCTTCGGTTGGTCTGGCCGCACCGGCGCCGCCTGCTGCCGTGCCTGCGCCGTTCCTCCCTGAGCCGGACATGGTGCCGCTTCGCTCTGACCTCGACGACTTCTGGAGCGAGCTCACGTGCGTGGATCCCCTGCTGCTGGGCGGAGATGTGGACCAGGCCTGGGCTGCTGTGCAGCCTCGCTGGGCTCCCCTCTCGGCAGAGGATCAGCTCCTCTGGCCTGTGGACAAGCTGGTCGTCGTCCCCTGGACGGGCCCCTCGCCGGACGAGCTGGGCCTGGACCTGCAGCTCTTCGGGCAGGAAACGTCCCTGCTGCCGGCGCCTGAGATTCCTACCCCGGACCTGCAGGCCTGTGCGGACGCCATGGCGAGCTTCGAGCTGGCGCCGCCCCCGGCTGTCGGCGCCGCTGCCATGGAGCTGCTGACTGATAGGATGCTCTCCCTCGAGGTGGACGGGAACACCACCTTCCTCTCCAAGGTCTTTGGGATGCTCCCTGCTTCCATCATGGGCGCGCCGCCTGCGTGCGCCCCCTTCGAGCAGGAGGCACCTCTCATGGTGCCCACCCCGCCGCCGGCGCCTGCGTCCACTCCACAGCCGCGGCGTGCCAGTGGCCGGATTGCCAAGGGCCCTAAGGGGCTCACCCAGGAGCAGAAGGCGCAGGCCAGGCTGGCGCACCAGCTTGAGTTCATCGACGCGCCTCGCAAGTTCAACTCCGCCGTCCGCGCCAAGTTCGTCGACCGGTACAAGAAGCCGCTGGGTGGCCTCACGAAGAAGCTGGCACGCGCGGCAGGCCTGGACTCGGCGGCATGCATCCGCCTGCCGGACGAGGACCTCGCGGCGCTGGCTGGCGAGGCGCTTGGCGGCCTTGCTTGACTGCAGATCCGTCTGATCTCTCTGGGCCTGTCTAGTTGCCATGTTAGGACAACCTCTGCTATGTGTTCGTGTGTTGCTGTCTGTTGTGCTCAGAGTCGGGCATGCTGCTGCGATGATCGGCAGCTTCACTGCCGGCCGGCGTGCTCTGCTGTTTAGTTTGTGGCGCATAGGTCGAGCGTCCGTGCCTGTCGACCATGTTGTAACCTGCCTGTTCTTCAAAATGTGCCGGCCCTCCATTGGGGCTGCTGCTTGTTCTGTCCTTGCTTGCTCCCGCCTGTTGTTTGTCACCTGGGGTTTGCTTAGTTTGCTCAATGGATCGATCCTTCTCCATTCTTGATTGGAACCCGCGCGGCCTCAACGCCAAGGCTCGCCGTCTTGCTGTTCAGTCCCTTGTGGGACAGACCCGCTGCTCCATCCTCTGTCTACAGGAGACCAAAGTCGCCGCTTTCTCCCCGGAGGCGCTGCGGGAGACGCTCGGCCCCTCCTTAGACGGCTCTGCCATGTTGCCGGCGGATGGTACCCGTGGTGGAGTCTTGCTGGCATGGAACTCTTCCATGTTCGCGGCTGACCGCGTGGAGGTGTCCACCTTTGCTGTCTCGGCCCGGCTTACGCCCTGCTCTGGCGGCCCCTCTTGGTCCATCACCACTGTCTACGGCCCTTCCGATGATGCACGCAAGCCTGCTTTCCTCCAGGAGCTCATCTCGCTGCGCGCAAGCATCCAGGGCCCGTGGTTGATCTTGGGCGATTTCAACCTCATCTACGAAGCGCGCGATAAGAGTAACTCCAACCTTGACCGCGGATTGATGGCGCGTTTCAGGGCTGCTCTTAACTCGAGCGAGCTCAAGGAGATCAAGCTCTCTGGCCGGCGCTTTACATGGTCCGCCCACCTTCTGCCACCTCGACCGTGCCTTCTGTGATGTGGACTGGGATTGTGCCTTCTCCAACGCCCGTCTGCAGCCCCATGCCTCCTCGATGTCTGACCACTGCCCGATCATCCTGACCTGTGATTCGCCAATTCGCAGAACTCACAACTTTCGCTTTGAGGCGTTCTGGGTTCACTTGGAGGGGTTCTCCGACGTGGTCTCCCAAGCTTGGCAGGGGCCATGCTTGGCCCCTGATGTAGTTGGCCGGCTCCACGAGAAGATGACTCGCACGGCAAAGGCCCTTCGGCTTTGGCAGAAGAACTATGTCGGGGACACCAGGATGCAGCTGCTTATGGCTCATGACACGGTCATGCTCCTCGACGCGGCGCAGGAGGAGCGGCATCTTGAGCCTGATGAGCTGGAGCTGCGCAAAGCTCTCAAGTCGCGCATCCTTGGCCTGGTGGTCATCGAGCGGATCAGGGCCCGTCAACGTGCTAGGGTGAACTAGATCCGTGAGGGAGACGCAAACACCCGCTTCTTCCACCTTAAGGCCAATGCTCGCAGGCGCAAGAACTTCATCTCGTCGCTTGTCGGTGCCCATGGAGTTGCTACTGAGCACGGGCACAAGGCGGCAGTCATCAAGGATTTCTTTGGCTCCCTGCTTGGCACTCCGGCGCCTGCTGCCCACACGTTCGACTGGGACGCGCTTGGCTTGCCCTACCTGGACCTATCGGAGCTCGACGAAGCCTTCACCCCTGAGGAGATCCTGGCGGCGATTGCCAACCTGCCGGCTGACCGCGCCCCTGGCCCTGACGGCTTCAGTGGCGCCTTCTTCAAAGCGGCGGCGCCAATCATCTTGCAGGATCTTGTGCTGGCCTTCCAGCAGCTGTTCCAGCTCAACAGAACTAGCCTGCACAAGATGAATGACGCCCATGTGGTCCTGATCCCTAAGGTTGACGGCGCCGACAGCATTGGAGACTTCCGACCGATCAGCTTGCTGCATAGTTTCGCCAAGTTGTTCATGAAGGTGTTGGCTTCCCGCCTTGCGAAGCGCATCGATGAACTTGTCTCGCCGGTTCAGAGCGCTTTCATCAAAGGGCGATCCATCCAGGACAACTTCCTGCTCGTCCAAGGGAAAGTCCGCCGCCTGCACCGCGCCAAGCGACCCTCCTTGCTGGTCAAGCTCGACATTGCAAAAGCCTTCGACAACGTCTCCTGGGTATACCTGCTGGACATGCTTCGAGCCCGTGGTTTTAGTCAGCGCTGGTGTGACTGGATTGCGCTACTCCTCTCCACAGCCTCCTCGCGGGTCCTCCTCAACGGTGTGGTTGGCGACCGCATCCGTCACCTCCGCGGCCTGCGGCAGGGGGACCCCCTGTCCCCTTTCCTCTTCATCCTCGCTATGGAGCCCCTGCAGCGGCTCATTGCGATGGCTGTAGATGATGGTCTGCTTTCGCGACTCCCCGGCCATGCGAATGGGGTGCGAACCTCGCTGTATGCTGATGAAGCGGTTCTCTTCATCCGGCCGGTCAAAGAAGAGCTTGAGGCTATCCGCCAGATCCTGCAACGCTTTGGTGACGTGACTGGGCTCCGTGTTAACTTCGCCAAGACTAGCGTCATCCCCATCCGCTGTGAGGCCTTCGACATCTTGGACATAGTCTCGCCGCTTGGGGCTCGGATCGCGTCCTTCCCGTGCAAGTTCCTGGGTCTACCGCTGAGCCTTCGGAAGTTGCGGAAGGTTGACTTTCAGCCTCTTCTGGACCGCATAGCGAGCAGGCTCGCCTGCTGGAAGGCCAAGCTGCTCTCGGCGGCAGGAAGGCTTGTCCTGCTGAATGCCGTCCTGTCTGCCCTCTCGGTGTATTGGATCTCGGTGCATGCCATGCCAGTCTGGGTCCGGAAAGAGATTGATCGTATCAGGCGCGCCTTTCTTTGGCGTGGGCAGGAGACCTGCCATGGCGGGCACTGCAAAGTTGCCTGGAGCCGGATCTGCCGTCCCCGGGAGCTTGGAGGCCTTGGCATCTTTGACCTCGACCGCTTTGGCACTGCGCTCCGCCTCAAGTGGCTTTGGCTGGAGCGTACGGCTTCGGACAAGCCCTGACCTGGTTTGCCTGTGCCCTGCTCCCTCGCCGACCGCCAGCTTTTTGTGGCCGCGTCTTCGGTCGCGGTTGGAGATGGAACCACGGTGCGGTTTTGGCTCGATAGCTGGATGGATGGCCGGGCACCTTTCGTGGTTTTCCCCGAGCTCTTCGTTGCCTCCCGCCGTAAGCATCGCTCGGTCTCAGAGGCTCTGCATGAGCAGCGGTGGGTTGCTGATTTGAGGGGTCGCGTTACCCCTCAGCTGCTGCCGGCGTTTGTGAGCCTTTGGCTCGCTGTTGCTGAGCTGCGCCCTCTCTCTGGCGCTGCGGACACCTTCCTGTGGCGTTGTACCGAGTCAGGCTCCTACTCGGCTTCCTCCGCTTATCGGATGCAGTTCCTGGGATCTACGCGTTCGCCGCTGCTGTCCACTATTTGGCAGGCTTGGGCCCCGGCCAAGTGTAGGCTGCTGGCTTGGTTGTTTGTCCAGAACAGGGTCCTCACGGCGGACCGTCTCATGGCTAGGCGTTGGCCAAACTCCTACTTCTGCCCCCTGTGTATGCGCAATTTGGAGACGGTGGAGCACTTGTTGGTGGAGTGCCCTTGGTCCGCGGCGCTTTGGTTCAAGGTGGCGGCCAAGTTTGGCATTGCTTCCATGCGGCCGGATGCTTGGAGCCTCCCAGTGGCGTCGCTTCCGGCTTGGCTCGCCTCGCTCTCCGCCTTGGTGGGTGTTCCCGCCAAAACTGCCAAGTCCCTCGCTCTGCTTGTGATCTGGATGATTTGGCGTGAGCGCAATGCGCATATCTTCCGGGATCAGTGCCGATCTCCGGACGCCGCCGCACGGGAGCTGTTTGATGAGGCGGCCTCTTGGACCCTTGCGGCGTGTTGACACATCTGATGCCGCGAGTAGTCCCGTGCGTGTTCCGTTGGGCTAGGCCCGACTGGTTTTTTGTGTAATCTGTAACATGTAACCCGAGCTCCTTGTAGCTCTCTTCTTCTATCAATGAAAAGCGCAGTCCTCCTGCGTCGTTTCAAAAAAAAAAAACATCATAGCTGAAAGTTCTAGTATAGTCCCTCCATCTTAAAAAGTTATCTTATATTTATTAAAATTTGACTGTATCTAGACACAATCTAGTATGTAGATAAATACAAATTTAATTAAATCTCAGATATTTCATGAGAGGAAGGGAGAGTAGGCCTCAATACACCTTAAACGGTGAATTTGGCTGAAATCAAACAAGGCATAAGTGAGAAGTGTGTCCAGTCATGTAGACCTAGCCGCCGCCTCTAGGAAAAATAGCAGCCGCCTCCACCTCCTCCTACATCATAAATCCCCCACCCCCTCCTCCTCCTCTGGCTGTTCTCACTGCCGTTGGGAGGGGTGGGAAACCCAATCTACGAGTGAAGTATTCAATAGAATTAGAATGTTTACTAGTTTTTTTACGGTTTTTGTAGCCGTCTTCTTTTTGCCCCCCCCCCCACCCCACCCCAGGTTAATGGATATGACATCATCTACAATTGGTGTCGATGACAAGATTTTCTTCCCGCTGTTAATGGTGGTGCTAGAAGGTTAATTTTCTCAAGGTATGACCCTTCTGATTTTGCTTCGCCGGATCTAATTTGAACTTCTTTTCATGGTTGCCGCGAGGAGGATTGTTCTTGCAATATATGTCTCGGCCTCGACAATGGTGTTCATAATCTCATCTCCCTAGCGACACCGACCATGCTTTTGGTTGATTTTCCGTGAATACTGGTGTAGATACTCTTGCTGATGTTGGTTTATTACTTCAATGGATGCGCGTGTGTAACATAGTCTTGTCATTGTGGCTCAAATTTATGGGTGAACCCTAATTGATATTTTTAGGTATTTTGTTTGACATCTATGTTATTTTTCAACGGTTGAGAAGTAGAAGATTGTGTCATGAAAATTAAAAGAGTTTGAAGAATGTAAATATTTGATTGTTTCTTTTAGACTTTGTTTTGTAATCGCCGTATCTGCTACTTGAAATATTTATGGTATTGATTGCCAAAAAAATGGTGGGTCCAGTCATTTGAGCCATACATTCCAATCGAAGATAAGATAAGACGCGCAGACATGTTCATGGCTAAGAAAACTAATACTACTAGAAACCTACGTAGACACATTGACTTGCGTCAGTACAAACAAGCAATTCGCTTATTTGAATGCAAAGCAAAGCGAACATCGACATCGCGGCAGGGGATCCTATCTAAAATCCTAGTGAAGCATCGGATTCCCCTGGACAGAAACAATAAGAGCAGCATTTCCAAAAATCGTAGCTAGAAAAGAACAAGAAAACAACAAGCCAACGGCCTAGCTAGAATAAATACCAGCAGTACCCGTCAATGCACTACGCTTTGAGCAGAGCTGGTAGCCCATGCCGACGTGCTGCGTCAATTTACTGTTCCGCCATGCCGCTGATCCATCCATCTACCGAGTATGTATCCGTTGCGGCGTTGCACCGTCGGCTGGGACCATGGATGCACGCACGCATGGGTTAATAGTGTGTCAGTACAACACAGATGCATGGTGGGGGAAGTGCCAAAAGAGAAGGATCTTGCTTGCCACTGTAAGTTTTTTCTTTCGCAGGTGTTCGTTCTGCTCCAGTACTGACTGTCTCCCGCATGCTGCTCCTCTTTTGGTTTTGGTTGCAGGTGTTAAACATAGTAGCTCTACTACATGTATACAAATATGTAGGACGTAGAGTTCGTGTACAACACGTGATGTAATCCCTCCTATATATACACATGAAATATAACGAACTCGGGTATCTGAGTAGATCGCAATCTACCCGATCTTACATGGTCGGCCTCTTCTGCCGACACGCTGATCGCCAAACCCTAGCTTTGCCTCGACGCCCTCTTCGCCGCTGTCGTCTTCGATCTCGTCCATGGCGTCTTCATCAAGCACCACGCCTACCACTATCGGGAATCCGCCATCTGACAAGCTCACCCGAGCCAACTACCCGGGCTGGCGCGCCCAGGTTCTTCCGGCCATCCGCGGGGCTCGCCTCCTCGGTATTTGATGAGGACATCCCTACTACACCACTACCTCCGTCATTGATAGATGAAGATGAACCTGCTGTGAAGCTCAAGTCCGATGAAGTTCGGATTGGACCAATTACAAGAGCTCGTGCGAAGCTACTTAAACAACATGTGAACTTGTTTCTAAACGATACTTTGATTGATGAGAACTTTATACTGCCTAAGTCCTATTACTTATGTATCATCAGGTAACAAGAGGAGACGCCATAGTGTATTGTCCCGAATGATTCTAGAACCTTCCGGAACCTTCCATAAATTCACCGGACCTTTTCCAAACTTGGAATGTGACTTCCTATATATGAATCTTATTCTCCAGACCATTCCGTAACTCCTCGTGATGTCCTGGATCCCATCCGAGACTCCGAACAATATTCGAACTCCATTCCATATTCCATATCCACTACAAGAAAAGTTGCCATGGCCGACGAAGTTGAAGTCGCGCCGTGGTTGCTGGTGTACCATGGCCGACGATTTTGGGTCTGTCCGTTGTGCATGTCAAAACGTTTTTTTTTCTCGTTTTTGAGGCACCTAGCCCGACGAAAACGGCCAAAACGTGGCGTATGGTGGCCCGGGACGTGGTGCATCTCGAATTCTCGGGTTCGCCGGCCGAGTCAACGCAAATCCGCACCGCCGAGGGATGTAGGGCCCAAATGGCAGCCTCTCTGGCATTGTTTGTTTCTCGATCGCGCCATCTCGTTCAACGCTCTCCGATCGAGCCGTTTACGATGCAGGATCATGGGTCCCGCATGTCATCCTCTATGAACCAAAATTCTTTCTATTCTTGGATTTTTTTACCCCTGATTTCTGGCTACTTCCTTTTTCTTTTGATCCCTTGCCGCCTCTCAAACGGTGATACCGCTGCTGCTAAATGGGACCCGCATGTCATCCTCTATGTACTATAAAACCTTATTTTCTTGGATTTTTTTTGGCACCTCAAATTTGGTCACTTGCCTTTTTCTTTTGATCCCCTGCCGCCTCTCAAACGGTGATACCGCTGCTGCTAAATGGGACCCGCATGTCATCCTCTATGTACTATAAAACTTTCTTTTCTTGGATTTTTTTGGCACCTCATATTTGGTCACTTACCTTTTTCTTTCGATCCCCTGCCGCCTCTCAAACGGTGATACAACTGCTGCTAAATGGGACCCGCATGTCATCCTCTATGTACTATAAAACTTTATTTTCTTGGATTTTTTTGGCACCTCATATTTGGTCACTTACCTTTTTCTTTCGATCCCCCCGCCTCTCAAACGGTGAGACCGCTGCTGCTAAATGGGACCCGCATGTCATCCTCTATGTACTATAAAACTTTCTTTTCTATGATTTTTTTGGAACCTCATATTTGGTCACTTGCCTTTTTCTTTCGATCCCGTGCAGCCTCTCAAACGGTGATACCGCTGTCGCTAAATGGGACCCGCATGTCATCCTCTATGTACAATCAAGTTTCTTTTCTTGAATTATTTTTGGCTCCCGATATTTGGTCACTTGCATTTTTCTTTCGATCTCATGCCACGTTGAGGACCCCTGCAGGCTCATGGGACCCGCATGTCATCCTCTATGTACTATAAAACTTTCTTTTCTTGGATTTTTTTGGCACCTCATATTTGGTCACTTGCCTTTTTCTTTCGATCCCCTGCCGCTTCTCAAACGGTGATACCGCTGTTGCTAAATGGGACCCGCATGTCATCCTCTATGTACACTCAAGTTTCTTTTCTTGAATTATTTTTGGCTCCTGATATTTGGTCACTTGCATTTTCCTTTCGATTTCATGCCACGTTTGAAACGTTGAGGAACCTGCTGGCTCATGGGACCCGCATGTCATCCTCTATGTGCTATAAAAGTTTATTTTCTTGGGTTTTTTTTTCACCCTCTGATTTTTGGCTATTTCCTTTTTCTTTTGATCCCCTGCCGCCTTGGAAACGTTGAGTAAGCTGCTGACTCATGGGACCCGCATGTCATCCTCTATGTACAATCAACTTTCTTTTTCTTTTTATCTCAAGCCGCATTTGAAACGTTGAGACCGCTGCTGCTAACTGGGACCCGCATGTCATCCTCTATGTACAATAAAGTTTTTTTCTTGGATTATCTTTGGCTCCTGATATTTTGTCACTTGCCTTTTTCTTTCGATCTCATGCTTGCCTTTGAAACGTTGAGTAAGTCTGCTGGCTCATGGGTCCCGCATGTCATCCTCTACGAACAATAAAAGTTTCCTTTCTTGGAGTTATTTTTGACCCCTAATTTCTGGCTATTTGCCTTTTTCTTTTGATCTCCTCGCCCCTTTGAAACGATGACGACGCTAGTTGGCATGTCGGTCCCACATGTCATCCTCTCGTGAACAATAAAAGTTTCCTTTGATGGATTTATTTTGAACCCCTAATTAATTTCGGGATATTTCCTTTTTTCCTTTGATCCCTGCCGCCTTGGAATCGTTGAGGATCTCGCTGCCTCATGGGTCCCGCATGTCATCCTCTCGGAATGGTAAATGTTTCTTTTCTTGGATTTTGTTGACCAAACGATTTTTGGCTTATTTTTTCTTTCGATCTCCCGCAGCCTTTAAAACGTTCGTGGCGCCGCTGGCTCACGGGTCCCACATGTCAACCTCTATGAACAATAAACGGCGAGGATGTCGTTGCCTCATGGGTCCCGCATGTCATCCTCTCATAACGAAAATGTTTCTTTTCTTGGATTTTTTACCAACAGATTGTTGGTTTATTTTTTCTTTCCATCCCCTGCCGCCTTTAAAACGTTGACGACGCCGCCGGCTCATGGGTCCCCGATGTCGACCTCCCCGTACAAGAAACATGTGATATCTTGATTATTTTGCGGACAATAAACATTGTATTTCGCTCTGAGCTATTGCAAACGGATAAATTAAATCTTTATTTTTACATAAACAAACTTATATGTTGAATCTCCTTGTTTTGTGTTTTTGCGAAGCATAGGACTTTCCTGTTTTTTAGAAAAATCCGAACTTTCCTGTTTTGGAGAGGGCTGAAATTGTACGAGTCAAAAGGCCCGGCAGGATAGTTCGAAGGCCCGGATGTCCGGATGCAGCCCAATTGAAATCTTTCTTTTCTTGGATTTTTTTCACCCCCGATTTCCGGCTACTTCATTTTTCTTTTGGTCTCGTGCCGCCTTGGAAATGTTGAGACCGCTGCTCGCAAAATGGGACCCGCATGTCATCCTCTATGTACAATAAAATTTCTTTTCTTGGATTATTTTTGGCTCCGATATTTGGTCACTTGCCTTTTTCTTTCAATCTCATGCCGACTTTGAAACGTTGAGGAAGCTGCTGGCTCATGGGTCCCGCATGTCATCCTCTATGAACAATAAAAGTTTCCTTTGTTGGATTTATTTTTTACCCCTAATTTCTGGTTATTTGCCTTTTTCTTTTGATCCCCTGCCCCTTTGAAACCATGACGACGCAGCTGGCAGGTCGGTCCCACATGTCATCCTCTATGAACAATAAAGGTTTCCTTTGATAGATTTATTTTTACCCTAATTAATTTCTGGCTATTTCCTATTTTTATTTTGATCCCCTGCCGCCTTGGAATAGTTGAGGATGCTTGCTCGCCTCATGGGTCCCGCATGTCATCCTCTCGAAAGGTAAAAGTTTCATTTCTTGGATTTTGTTTACCAACTGATTTTTGGCTTTTTTTTGTTTCGATCTCCTGCCGCCTTTAAAACGTTGACGACGCTGTCGGCTCATGGGTCCCCAATGTCGGCCTCCCCGTCATCGCAAATCCTCTTTCTGCAAAGGTTGTATTTCTAGCTAGATAGCTAAGGTGGATTCGAATCTGCCGTGGTTCAGGCAACTCAGGTAAGCCTTCTTGCACTGATTAATGGAACTAGTGTATAGCAAGGTCAAGACATGTGGCTTGGTGTAATGAATCTATTTGAATCATGTTGTGGATTCAATCGATAGTTCTCTAACAGGTCGAGCAGAAATAGAAATTAAGTTTTTTTCTAAAACGGAAATGCAAATTAAGATGAACACAAACATTAGTTATCATAATAGCTGATCATACATACATACTTGCTAAGAGCAAAAGCTTGCCGAGTTTTACCACCCATACAATTAATTAGCGATTCGGATAAGATAACCTTATATAAGTATAACTACAAATGCATTTGCTAAGGGCTCATGGGACAATAGAACTAGACAACCGCAAACTTGATGACCAGCATGTCACAGCGGCATCGAAAGATCTTGACCTTCAACTTTGATCCAATGCGAAGTTTGGCACCGTCAATGAAAATTTTCCACCTGGAAGTAACAACCAAGCGGCCATCTGTGGGACTGACGGAGTACCGTCCCTCCACGGTGAGACCTTCACTCTCCATGACGAGGGAAATCTTGCCCCTTTGGCCAGCATTGAGATCCTTGGTGATACTTTTAGGCAATTTCTGATTCAAAGCAAGAGATACCAACAAAAAATAGTCAATGGCACCAATGCACTGAATACTGAACCATGTGAGCAGTTATGCTGTCATATACTCACAAACATAGCCTTCAGATGCGTCCTGGTCACCACACGGGTGGCCACAGCAATGAGCTGAGACCTCGGTGATCTGGCTGGGGCAGGTGCAGGAGCTCGGGCTGGTACACGAGCTGGTGCCGATGCGAGAGACTGCCGGGCAGGTGCAATAAACGGTGCCTCTAGAGGAGCCGGTGCTGATGCTGAGAGGCTGGTGGGCGGATGCGATGAACGGTGCAGCTAGAGGAACCGAGTCTTGATGCGAGGAGCCTGCTGGGCAGGTGTAGTATATGGGGCCTCTACAGGGAACCAATGCTGATGTAGGGGCCTGCTTGGGTAGATGCAATAAACGCTGCTTGGTACGAGGAACCGGTGCTGATGCGAGGAGAGTGGGAAGCCGGTGCCGAGTCTCTGGTGTGGGTGCCCTTTGTGACATCCGCTCATGTTCCATCGGGGATCCGCAGCTTTGATCATGTTAAAACCAGCAAGCTAGAACAGAGGGAATGGTTTAGAACAAGCTGCTCGGAATGCGATAATCAAAGGATATGAGTACAAAAAAGTTACATATTATATATTTGGAAGTGTCTCCAACTGCGTAGCGATTACGTATATCTGCCCGTTTGAGTTTCGATCCTCAGCTCGTCGCCATTCTTCGAGACCGTAGTCAAAAGCAAACTTTCTCCAATCATGTCCATACAAATATGTGATGGCCTGCGTCTTGTAGACATACACCTCATAGACCGTGTAGGTGTTCATCAATTTGCCATTGCCATGCATAGTGAAAGACCCTTCATGGGGACACATCTGGTTAATCATTGGACGAAGTTCACAAGGTACAGTCTGCAGGTGAAAATTGATACTAATGTAAGAAGCAGGAAGACTAAAAACAAGACTTTACTATATGCCAATTCATGCTAAACCACTGAGAATACATACCAGTAACTCTGTGAAGGAGTTATTAGAAAGGTAGATAGAGCCATAGGAGGTGTTATATGCGGGGTATGTACATGGGCCCGCCATATTCCCGCAAGCTCGGCATCGGGATGGTGAAGGAAACATGGGAGGTACTACTGGTGCGTAGCGCTGAATGTAAGTGGAAGAATTAGGTTGTGTAAAGTGCATAGTTCGGAGCAATGCAAATATTGACAAGCGAGTGCATAACACTATGTTACAAGCCGAACAGTCAAAATTTAGTGTATGATGAATATAAGCATGCTAATTTGGCGTTTCGAATTCCAAAGAAGCATTAGACAGAGGCGGTGATAATATCGGACATAAATCATGGCATGTATATGTGGCTTAAGAAAATATGCCGAACCCTTGGATGGTTACGGCCCAGCTGGTCCTTGGACTTGAGCTTATATAAGCATCCGGAAGGTGGGGCGACAGTAACTTGGTGGCAGCCTCGCGGATGCCTCATCGGCAGCGGTTGCAATCCTTTTGACCAATGAAGGCTTAGCAGTTTCGATTCGCATATGAAAATTGAAGAGCAACGGACATCGGCGGTGATATATAAAATGAATCTATGAGACAACGTGCATATAGTGCTGGATGTAAGTGGAAGAATAGGGTTGTGTGTGTTTCTGAACTATTGGTAAGCATAATTAGACAAAGCGACAATAAACAGGACAAATCAAATCATGTATGAGGATTAAGAAAATATACACTTCTTGAAAAGGATACCACCGAGTGGCCGTGGCCTTGTGCTTGAGGAGGTTTTCGAAGATGGTGGCGGCACCATCGTCTTCACGGCAGCCTCATCGGGATCATTTTTATCCATTTGAGTAGAGCACAGAAGCTTCATCACTGCATATGAATAGCAGAACTCATCATTGATATTTAATAAATCTATGAGAGTAGACTGATGCAAATAGTGCGGGATGTAAGTGGAAGAATAGGGTTGTGCATAGACAACGAGTTGACAACAATGCAAATGATTACAAAGAAGCCAACGGAACTCAACGGTTTATATCTTTGGATGAGACGAGTCGAAAAGTGAAAAATTAGTGTATGATGATTGTAAGCAAACGCAGTGTTTTGAACTTTTGGTAAGCATTAGGCAAAGCCAACGGTAATTAAACGAGATAATAATAAAATCATGTATGTGGATTAAGAGAAATATGCAGTTCATTAAAGGTCACCACCCGGTGGCCCATGGCCTGCGTGCTTGTAGAGGTTTTCGGATGATGGTGCCAGCACCATCGTCCTCAGCAGACCTCATCGGCCCTCATTTTGCATCCACTTGAGTAAAGGCGCAGCGGTTTCAGCCTGCATAAGAATGGGAACGGATCTCAAGCGGTGATATTGAATGACTCAAAGACAGGTGATGCATATAGTCTTGGATGTAAGTGGAAGGGTATGGCTGTGTATGGACAACGAGTTCACAACAATGCAAGGGTGTGTTCGGTTACGAAGCAAGCGTGGAATGGAATGGAATGGTTCCATTTGGAAGAATGGAATGGTTGCATTTTGTCGGTTGGGAAAAATGGAGAGCGGAGACAGATCAAGGTTAAACTAATCATTTGCCTCAAAATTGTAATTAGCAATTGCAAATGACATTTAATCTCAAAATCGTAATTAACGAGCGCCTAATGGTGCTCTTTTAATCTAAAAATCGTAATTAACATCATTTTTGTTGGGTTAGAGGACCTGGAGAGTAGATGAACATTCTTGTATGATGATTGTAAGCAAACGAATTTGGTGTTTCTAAACTTTTGGCTTCGAGATCTTATGGGCTTCAACTCATAGCCTACCCCAACTTGTTTGGGACTGAAAGGCTTGGTTGTTGTTGTTGTTGTTGTAAACTTTTGGCAAGCGTTAGAAAAAACCGACAATAAACAGACAAATATCAAGGCATGTTTTGTGGATTAAGAAAATATACCATATTCATTAAAAGATCACCACCCAGCGGGCGCGTGGCCTTGTGCTTGTAGAGGCATTTAGAAGATGGGGGCGGCATCAACATACTGGCAGCCTGATGTAACATCCCAAGTTTCAACAATAATAAAATCAAGTGAGAGATTCAAGTACTCAAATTTTGCAACAAACAAAAACTTTTTATATGCATATAGTGCCACATATAGTTTCATGCATTTGAGTGAATTTCTTTTGTGCAATTGCCATGATGAGTGTTAGTATGATGATCAATTAGTGTTAAACCCTAAACTCAGATCCCTAACCCTAAATTGAGAGAGAATAAAAGAAAAATAGAAAAAATCCATTTCTCTCTCACATACACTTAGGCCAAAATTGCAAATCTTCACTAAAGGTCACCATAGCTCAATCTTTGGTTTCTAAAATACTTATATAACTCAAACAAACCCAAATGCATTGAAGAAACCAAAATCAAATCGAAATTCAATTCAAAACCATCTCACATGTGATGATGGTCATTTGAGAAATTTTAGCACATGATCCCCTCTTTACCCCTACGGTTTAATTATTTCTTAAACTCAACTTAGTCAAGGTGCTGTCACGTGTAAGTCGTTCTTTAACC
>NC_061509.1:250153564-250217229 GCF_022539505.1 Lolium rigidum | reverse complement strand
TATTCCATGGTCGAACAAGGTTACAGGTTTTTCACTACAAGGTAATCGTCCCCGTGCAAGGGTGTGCCCCCTCTCCTTATATAGGGGAGAGGGTGGCTTACAGGGGAAGAAACCCTAGGAAACCCTAATGACATCTTTGACTAGACAAACTACTTTACAAAGCCTCTTTGGCATCCGATGACACCGGTAGACCTTTAATCGAGGCGGGGTGACATCCTCACGTTACCTTTACGGCATCTTCGCTTTGGCCTCGGAGCTTCGATTAAAGGTCGAAGTGCTTCGCTCATCTTTGTCCTCTAGCTCTTGAGAGAATCTTTGACCGAGCTTGCCGACGTGCTACGGTGCGGCCTGTCTCGTAGTCCGGTACCTTCTTAGCCTATTCCGGTATACCCCTCACGGGATACAGGTGCAGTTTAATTAGTCATAAGCTTAACTCTTTTGATCACGGAATAATCTTTAAACCGGTACCTCAACGAGCCTAAACGAGGCAAGTTCGGCATGCCTTTGGCATGCAGGGGTCATCCCCCAACATTAGTCCCGGAAGCTGGTATAGTCCGGCGGATCCTATCCGACGGACCATGCCAGGTTCCCATTACTCAACGTACCGGTTTAAACCTTCCGGCAACCAGTTCAAAGCTTCCGGCATCTCTGCCGAACTCTTCTTACCATACCGATATTTTCCGGCATCTTTGTCATTAAACTCTCCTCGGCGAAGTCGAGAATATCTCGGACATAGTGCCAGTGACATGCGCACTGCGCCTGGCGCCACAGTGTCAGGGGTCACTTCCCTTCGGCTTCTGCGCTAGCATTTAATGCGCCACACCGGATCCTCGCTGCCGTTCCGGATCCGTGTGGCCTCCCTGTGGCATATTATTTTTCGTGCGTGTATCCCCGCGCCACGTGGCAGCCCACGAGGCGAAGAGCCGCGGCCCAGCGGTTGCCGGCCCACTAACGCCTCTCCCTATTTAAGGGCGCAGCGGTTCCATCTCCTCTTCTTCTTCGCATTCGCCAAGTCCCAGAGCACTTCGCTGCCCTCGCCTTTTGCGCTCCCTTCGCCGCCATTCGCCGCCAGACCCTTGCCCTTCGACGAACCTCCGAAGAAGCTCCGCAGGGCTCCGCTCCGCAGAGATTCACCGCAGAACTTCGCTTCTCCTGCTCCGAGCGCCTCACGGCACTCCTTCTTCTTCGTCTTCTCTGTTCACCGCCATCGTCTGCAAGCTCGCCTACTCCGGCGACCGTCGTCTTCGTCGTTCTCCGCCGCCCCAGGTTAGCCTCATGGACTCACTTGCTTCCTCTTTCTTCATCGCATTGCTTTCGGGTTGGTAGCGTATTTATCTTCTCTTTTCTTTTGCTTTTTCTCTTACTCGTAGATCTTTGCGAGAAGCTAGGTTTGGGGAAAGTTGTTTGTGGGTAGATCTTGGAACTTTAGGCCGGTATGTCTTCCGAGGAGTATCTAACGGAATCAGCCGGTAGCGGTCACCATACCGAGGATCCCACTGCCTCTTCCGATGGGGAAATCCCGGTGGATCAAGCATCCGACGGGCTCGAGGCGGAACTCGCCCAGAGCGAAGCAGGTACCGATAGCTCTGCTCAAGCTGCCGGTAACCAAGGAGAAGCCGGCAGCTCTAGCCAGGGTGCCGGCGTAGATCTGGATTCATATACACGTGGGGCCTGGATGGGCTCCGACGTGACACAAGCCGATATAGATTGGCTCTACCGCTCCCGGAGGATACCGGAGGAGGTTTGGTGCCGCATCCCCGGCAAGGAGCGCCAGCCCGAGCCTCAGCCGGGCGAATATGTGGTCTTCGCCGCTCATTTTGAGCGCGGCTTTGGCCTTCCAGCGTCGGATTTCTTCCGGCGTTTCCTTGACTTCTACGAGCTCCATCCCCACCATCTTCCGGCAACTCGATCTTTTACCTTTCTTCCTTCACTACCTTCATGGAGGGATACACCGTTATCACTCCTTTTGTTGACAATTTCTCTTTCTTTTACTATCTCCGGAAGAATTCTATCCAAGATAGAAAACTTCCTCAACCCAAACCCTTTGTCCGGTGCGGGGGTTGCATCCTGTCTCCCCGTCCCGGGAGCAACTTTTACAAACTCTCCGGTCTAGACTCTATCCGGACCTGGCAGAGAACCTTCTTTTACGTCCGGAACAGTGGCCTAGAAGATTTCATCAATCTCCCGGCATATGTTCCCGGGCCGCCCTCCATGAAGAACTGGCTCCATTATCCTAAGGACGACAAGGAGTCCATCCGGATAGCCGGTTTCATCGACACCAACAAGGAGGAGACCAACCTCTGCGCGGAAGATGCGGTCCGTGCTTTTCTACGTCGCCAGGTGCTGCCCCTTCGGCCGGCCTTCCCACAAGATCAGCCAAATGTCGGGACCAATGGACCCGACAAGGATCACAACTCACCGGTTGAGCTCCACGACTTCGTCCTTAAGGCCAAGCGGTTATCAAAACCCGGCGAGTCCCGGCGGGAAATGCGAGACTGGTCCCTTACAGTCGCAGACAACTCTCCTCACGGCGAGTAAGACCTCGGGATCTTCAGGAAGCTTTTACTGGTATAACCACGAGTATTTTGTTCTAACATGTTATTTTTGTATCTCGAGAACTTCCGCTAGGATCCGCCGGGAGAGCCGGCATCTTTCACTCCGGCCAGGATTTTCGGGACAGTCAGTGACGCCGACCCCTACGTCAAGGGCAAACACAAGATGGGACCGACGCACACCGAGCACCCCGGTAACTCTTCAATCATTGACTCCGATTTTGATGACGAGGTCACCATCCTTGAGGTACTTTACTCATCTGTTTTCTTTTACGTTGTTTCTCTGTAGATCTCCGCTCATCCCGCGCCAACCCCCAGGTAGTGGAGCGCGCTACCCCGCTGCAGGCCGAGGTTGGCCAGGAGTTCCTGGACAACCTAACCTCCCGAGGCCAGAAGAATAAAGCTCCGGCCCCCGAGGCCGGCTCCAGCGAGGCTCCACCCGCAAAGCGCTCCCGGAAGGACGGCGGCAAGCCCTACACCACGAAGCGGTACCGAAACAAATTCCGGTCGCTACCGGGTAAGCTTCCGGCTTTTCTTTTCTTTTGTCTTTCGCTTGTGATTTTCTTCGTCCGGTTGCTTTTTCTAACCCTACTTTCCTTTTTCTTAGGCCTGCCCTTAGCCTCACTAGGAGCGCCACGGGCATGAGGCCGGAAACATCTGAGGACGCCGCCAGGACCTCACCTCCTCCTCAAGCAAGTCCGGTACCATTTGGTGCCGGCAGATCTCCTGCCTCCTCTCGGGGAGGAAACACAAGTGCGGGGCGCGCGGCCCCTGAAACTTCTCACCACCGCGCGGAGGAGGATTTATCTTCCCCTCCAGAAGCTGAAGACACCGGCGCCGGCACCGAAGAACCTGTCCGGGCGGAACCTCCGGTTCCCCCGACGCCCAAGAAGAAGAAGAAGAAGGCCTATGCCTCCCCCTCCAAGACCATGCCGGAAGCTTCCGCGCCGGCAACCTCTTCTCTGGCTAAGGAGACGCCGGAGGCTCCTGTGCCAAACAAGGCAGCAGCGCCAACTCCTCCGGCAGCTCCCACCGGCAAACCAGCTGCCGGCCAGCCAACTCCTCCGGAAGGCGCCAAGCTTACCGCCCAGTAACTTGCTGCGGTGGTCACGGCGGCAACCTCCCCTTCCTCCGGCTCGCAGACGCTAGTGCTGCACGCCGGGCGCCGCCGTTGCGGCCAGTGAGAAGGCCTCAGTTCAACTGGGCCGGATCACTGAGCTCAACCGCGGCGGGGTTAACTTGGGGCCTCTGCTCGATTACGCTGAGAAGTGGAATCAGGCGGATCTGTCTCAGGCGACCCGCGGCCTTGGGAAGGACAAGCTTCCGGTGATCGACCCTTCCGGCCCCCGGAGTACCGCGTAGCACCTCGGCCGGCTCAGGCGCGCGGTCAAGGAGTTCGACACCGCATGGCACGATGCCAGCGGCAACGTGGTGGTAAGTCGCACAAACCTCAAAGTTCTTTAAATTCATGCCGGTTTTCAATCTTCCAGTTTATATGTATATCCTCCCAGTCCCCGAGTTTCGGGTTGAGAGACGCAATTGAAATATATATATTTATCCCCAAGAATATGTTCAGCTATATATTGAAATATATGCACGAATGATATGTGCAAGGTATGCCATTGATACGTCTCCGACGTATCGATAATTTCTTATGTTCTATGCCATATTATTGATGATACCTACATGTTTTATGCACAGTTTATGTCATATTCGTGCATTTTCTGGAACTAACCTATTAACAAGATGCCGAAGAGCCGCTGTCGTTTTCTCGCCGTTTTTGGTTTCGTAAATCCTAGTAACGAAATATTCTCGAATTGGACGAAATCAAGACCCGTGGCCCTATTTTGCCACGAACCTTCCGAAGACCGAAAGGGATACGAAGTGGGGCCACGAGGGGCCGCCACCATAGGGCGGCGCGGCCCGGCCCTTGGCCGCGCCGACCCGTGGTGTGGGGCCCCGTGTGGCCCCCACGCCGCCCTTCCGCCTACTTAAAGCCTCCGTCGCGAAACCCCGATGCGAAAAACCACGATACGGAAAACCTTCCGCAGACGCCGCCGCCGCCAATCCCATCTCGGGGATTCTGAGATCTCCTCCGCACCCCCGCCGGAGAGGGGATTCATCTCCCGAGGACTCTACACCGCCATGGTCGCCTCCGGAGTGATGAGTGAGTAGTTCACCCCCGGACTATGGGTCCATAGCGTAGCTAGATGGTTGTCTTCTCCTCATTGTGCTTCATTGTTGGATCTTGTGAGCTGCCTAACATGATCAAGATCATCTATCTGTAATACTCTATGTTGTGTTTTTCGGGATCCGATGGATAGAGAATACCATGTTATGTTAATTATCAAGTTATTACATATGTGTTGTTTATGATCTTGCATGCTCTCCGTTATTAGTAGAGGCTCTGGCCAAGTTTTTGCTCTTAACTCCAAGAGGGAGTATTTATGCTCGATAGTGGGTTCATGCCCGCATTGACACCGGGACAAGGATGTAAAGTTCTAAGGTCGTGTTGTGGCCGTTGCCACTAGGGATAAAACATTGGCGCTATGTCCGAGGATGTAGTTGTTGATTACATTACGCACCATACTTAATGCAATTGTCCGTTGCTTTGCAACTTAATACTGGAAGGGGTTCTGACGATAACCTCGAAGGTGGACTTTTTAGGCATAGATGCGATTGGATGGCGGTCTATGTACTTTGTCGTAATGCCCAATTAAATCTCACCGTACTTATCATGACATGTATGTGCATTGTTATGCCCTCTCTATTTGTCAATTGCCCGACCGTAATTTGTTCACCCAACATGCTTTTATCTTATGGCGAGACACCTCTAGTGAACTCGTGGACCACGGTCCATTCTTTTAATACCGAAATACAAATCTGCTCGCAATACTTGTTTTTACCGTTTTCTCTCGCAAACAATCATCTTCCACACAATACGGTTAATCCTTTGTTACGAGCAAGTCGGTGAGATTGACAACCTCACCGTTTCGTTGGGGCAAAGTACTTTGGTTGTGTTGTGCAGGTTCCACGTTGGCGCCGGAATCTCCGGTGTTGCGCCGCACTACATCCCGCCGCCATCAACCTTCAACGTGCTTCTTGGCTCCTCCTGGTTCGATAAACCTTGGTTTCTTTCTGAGGGAAAATTTGCTGCTGTGCGCATCATAACTTCCTCTTGGGGTTCCCAACGAACGTGTGAAATACACGCCATCAGCCAAGCGCGCATGCACACTAATTGTATATATATTACGAGGCAACTTAATTAATCAAATGTGTTTTCATTCGAGAGAACTTGTCAAGATTCAACAAAGTTAATTAATTTATTAGCACTAATTAGTTGGTCGCCTGCTTGATGCGCAATTTAGTGTCGTTGGCCTATATATATATGTAGGGTTTAATTAGGGTTTAGGGTTTAGGATTAGCTAGCTAGGGTTTTAGGGTTAGGGTTAAGGTTAATTAATTAGGGTCTAGGGTTTAGGGTTTAGGGTTTGGGGTTTGGGGTTTAGTGTTTAATTAGGGTTTAGGGTCTAGGGTTAGGGTTTAGGGTTTAGGGTGTAGTGTTTAGGGTTTAGGGTTTAGAGTTTAGTGTTTAGGGTGT
This sequence comes from Lolium rigidum, assembly GCF_022539505.1. Classification (NCBI taxonomy): domain Eukaryota; kingdom Viridiplantae; phylum Streptophyta; class Magnoliopsida; order Poales; family Poaceae; genus Lolium; species Lolium rigidum. The sequence continues at coordinate 250,211,076 of NC_061509.1, read as the reverse complement.
ACGTTTAGGGTATAATTAGGGATTAGGGTTTTAGGGTTTAAGGTTTAGGGATCATCGATCGAGTGCACACACACATTATTAGAGGCACCCGCCCCTTTGCGCATAAAGTGCATGCGTATATATAAGTGTGTTTTTTGGCCACCAACGATATATATATATATATATATATATACAGATCGAGAGAGAAAGATTGAAATATATATATTTATCCCCAAGAATATGTGCAGATATATATTGAAATATATGCACAAATGATATGTGCAAGGTATGCCATGCGCGCATGCACACTAATTGTATATATATTATGAGGCAACTTAATCAAATGTGTTTTCATTCGAGAGAACTTGTCAAGATTCAAGTTAATTAATTTAGCAGCGCTAATTAGTTGGTCGCCTGCTTGATGCGCAATTTAGTGTCGTTGCCCTATATATATATATGTAGGGTTTAATTAGGGATTAGGATTTAGGATTAGCTAGCTAGGGTTTTAGGGGTAGGGTTAGGGTTAAGGTTAATTAATTAGGGTTTAGGGTTTAGGGTTTGGGGTTTGGCGTTTAGGGTTTAGGGTCTAGGGTTTAGGGTTTAGTGTTTAGGGTGTTTAGGGTGTACGTTTAAGGTATAATTAGGGATCATGGATTAGGGTTTTAGGGTTTAAGGTTTAGGGATCATCGATCGATCTAGTGCACAAACACATTATTAGAGGCACCCGCGCCTTCGCGCATAAAGTGCATGCGTATATATAATAAGTGTGTTTCTTGGCCACCACCGATATATATAGATCGATAGAGAGATTGAAATATATATATATATATATCCCCAAGAATATGTTCAGATATATATTGAAATATATGCACGAATGTTCATATGTGCAAGGTATGCCATGCGCGCATGCACACTAATTGTATATATATTATGAGGCAACTTAATCGAATGTGTTTTCATTCGAGAGAACTTGTCAAGATTCAACAAGTTAATTAATTTATTAGCGCTAATTATTTGGTCGCTCGCTTGATGCGCAATTAACTTGTCGTTGGCCTATATATATATGTAGTGTTTAATTAGGGTTTAGGTTTTAGGGTTAGCTAGCTAGGGTTTTAGGGTTAGGGTTAGGGTTAATTAGGGTTTAGGGTTTAGGGTTTAGGGTTTAGTACGTGTTTAGGGTTTAGGGTCTAGGGTTAGGGTTTAGGGTTTAGTGTTTAGGGTTTAGGGTCTAGGGTTTAGGGTTTAGTGTTTAGGGTGTACGATTAGGGTATAATTAGGGATTAGGGTTTTAGGGTTTAAGGTTTAGGGATCATCGATCGAGTGCACACACACATTAATTATTAGAGGCACCCACGCCTTTGCGCATAAAGTGCATGCGTATATATATATAAGTAAGTTTCTTGGCCACCAAAGATATATAGATCTAGAGAGAGATTGAAATATATTTAGGGTTTATGGTTTAGGGTTTAGGGTTCAGGGTCAAGGGTTGGGGTTTAGGGTTTAGGGTCTAGTGTATATGGAGTAGTGTTTAGGGTTTAGAGTCTAGGGTTTAGTGCACTACAACAAATGTGTTGACTTGTGACCTTCTCTCAGTGACCGTGGGTAAAAACGTCATGATTCTGCGACGATTTCACACTAAATTGTAGTTAGCTGTTTGGGGAAGACAAAACACTAAAAAATTACGACGATCTGAGTCAAAATGTCTTAATTTGCTTACATAAAATCGTCACAAATTGATGAACATAAGTTACAATGTTATTACTTGTCGACTATGACCAATTCAGATCGTTGTAACATATAATAAAACTAAAATTTTGGGCACAAAATGGTGACTGGACAGATACATAAACAATTCGCCTACATGTCAATCGACGTGGCTTATGAACTGCCACATTTCTGAAAGGTATGAGGCATACACTTCCACCGTATGAGGTATATATATCCAGTAAATACACTATTCAGGCTAAGCCTTTTTTTGCGTTGATATTTAGGCTAAGCGTGGAGCTGCTGGGCTAACATATACCCGTAGGCTACTAGATAGAGACGTGGAGTAATGGAACCGCTGAACCTCCATGTCTGTATTCTAGCGATGGGCGAAATAATAAATAAATAAAATACGACGCGGGAAGCTGAAACCTGAGAGTACATCGCTATGCCTACCACCGCGCCACTTACATTGCTCTTTAACTCAATCTTGTTTCGTCGACCCGCGCCACCCGATTTCTTTCCGCGCCTAACGATTTTTTTTCGTTTAGTTCCCGCCCACAACTACTCGCGGGGAAACAAAATTTGGGTTTTAAGTTCGGTCCACCAACCCGCGGGCGAAAGAAACCCTAGCTCTTTCTTCCTGCCCTCATACGCCGCCGCCACCCCCCGCGAGGAGAGAATCTCGACAGCAGCGTACGATTCTCCTCTCGAGCCAGATCCCCTCCTCTCCTTCGCCGCGTGCTCACCGGATCTGGTCGCACAAGACAATCTCGGGCGTCCCCAGGCTAGGCCGGCCGCCCGAGGTCATCAAGGCTGTCATCTCCCGACGACGTGGTTGCTAATGGCGTCCGCTACAGGGTTCCTCGTCCTCTCGTCCACCGCGGGCACACGCAACCTCGCGCTCTCATCGGTCTCCCTAAGCTGGGGGAGACGCATCGATGCTCGGTGCCTCCGGATCTGGTTGAAGAAGACGACCCCCGGCTCCCCCAGGCTAGTCCGGCCAGATTGTTCTTCATTCGCTCCCCCGACGACGGCCTGCTCGACATCTGCCACCCGTCTCTCCCTCTTCCCTCAAGCTCGGACGTTTCTTTCTTAACCTTCCTCTTATGCGTTGCTTCTGTGCAGGAACTTATGGCGTTGATTTGCAGTGGGAACCAGAAGACGGCGACCTCCTCGCTTTGCTGGGGCATGAACCAACGACCAGGTACCAGACCCAGACCTTGCCTTGCGCTTCAGGGGCCTCCTCGACCAGATCCCCTCCGGCTGGGTCTTCCTCACCGACGCCGGCTTGAGGACTGGCCGAACTGCTACACAGATGACCAGATCAGGTAATTGGCGGGACCTTTACTTCCTGTTTTAGATCGACCCAGTTTTTAACCCGTGTTGTATAGTTGAGGTTTTGGGATACCAGTAGCTATGCCTATGAATAGAAGATTTATTTGGTTGTATAGCTGCAGCAGAAAGTTCGTTATACTCTAGCTAGATGCATGTGTTGGTGTTGACATTCAACGAATGTAGTTGGCTAGGCTTGTGCGTGTGCAAATCATAGAAAATTACATAGTTATTTCTTGATCTGGTAGGTTTTGTGATATATCTTGTGAGTTATATTGAACTGCACTTCATTGAACTGATACTTATTGCACAGTATGCTCACAGGGAGTGTGCGAGAAGGGAGTTGTAAGCAACTGTTGCATCTTTAGTTCTGTTTGTGGATGAACTGTTAGTTATGCATGCTCTTTTTTTGCCATTCCTATTATTAAGTCATCAGTTCACATGCGCAATTCATGGATTCACCATTATGTTACGTTCATAAGAGTATGTGACGCACAAAATTTGGAAAAGTCCCCCGTAGCTAGTTGATTATTCACATGACCAGATAATGGGATCGAACATTGACCAGACATTAAATTTCTCAAACTTATTCAGACTATGTTGTTCAGCTTCACACACATTCAGTCTGAATGCTCTCCTCTATTTAATTGTATAGTAGCTTCATGAAGGTTTAACATGAATTTGGTTATATCCACTAGGCATAGATATTGTCTATTAGGTGCAGGGGAAATGTTTGCTAACCAGGTTTTACCTTTTGCTACGGTCCTGTACACCGCTCCACCCCATCCCACCTACTGTGTACATGTTCTCTTTGCACGTAAACTTGGTTGATTCATTTCTTGTTGAGTTATGTACTGCCTGCTCTATTTTTCTGCTTCTAATTTGTTTGGCGGGTTGCAGAAGTAGAGCAAAGGGAACCAAAAGGACAAAAAAGGCACCGATATCTGGCCACACCAACTGCTGCCCACTAAGGTGCCGAAGTACAAGCAGATAATCCTCTGTCAGTGCTCCAAGGTGAAGATGGGCAAGTTCCTGGAATAAGCGCTGCCTGCTTGAACTGGCCTGCTTCTTGACCTCCTTCCACAAGGATAGAGCTAAGAAACTCCTATCCTCGATGAATTTAACGCAATGAAACATGAAGTCTTACTGTGCACATGAATGCATACCTTTTCCCCAATGCATTTGTTACTTCATTAGTAAAATAAATATATGCCATGCCTTAGGTACAATCTTTGCCATGTAATTTGTAGTGTTTAATTCCATTCCAGTAAATTGGCTCACCTTTTATTCTCCCTGATGCCAAATTGTAATCAGCTAGTAGGTTCACTTCAGGACTAACAGCTTTGACAGTAGAAACATAGGTTATTGAGATGGCTTGTACTTTTGATATGGTTTTCAATACAATATCTGCTATACATCTTACTGGTTTTTAAAATGACTTGTATGTTTTTGCTACTCGTTATTGGATTAATGTTGTTCTTTTCACCATAGCGGTAGTTCCTGTACTTCTAGTGAAGATTGTATTTTTCTAAAAATATTTTACTTCGAACTCCGAACTCAGAACCTCATCTGGCTGTGTGTGCTTGCAGGTCACTGATTTGATTCACAAAACAAACAGCCTTGTACTCCTCGTGGCAGATTCTCTTCATGGAGAGGAGCATCCTAAACAAGATGTCATGGACCATCACTGTTCACACTTAATCATGGTGTGGTTTGCCAAGGCCAACTGTAGAAACATGGTTTACGTCAGCTTTTGCTTCTCCCTTCTCTCCTTTGCCTACAATGCGTTTACAAATTAATGTGAGTGATGCTCTAGTAACTAATTTCACATCTCACAAATACCCCATCTGTCACAGTAGATCCACTAATCGTGATTGTTGTGATATGTGTTTGAATAATGCTTGTTCTTGAGCTCCTGCCACTTTGGGCTGCCATAGGCATGTAGTTTATCTATTTCAGCTAGGTTTATATATTGAGCTGTCAGGTTTATTTGTTGTATTCTAGGCATTCCTTCCATTCAAACTAAAACGGTGGATGTTCTTTTTTGACAGGAGCTCTAGGCCGAAGAAGTTTAAGAATCTTGAAGTTATGAAGCCCAACTCAGCAAACACTAGCTACTTATTATGATAGTCAGCATATCTGGGTTATAATTATACTGTAATGGTTGTAATGGAGTAAAGTTAGCAGATATTTAAAGATTTTCACGTGTTCTCTCTATCTGTTTGAAATATCATTATGTCTGATATGATAATTTGTGAAATAGAAATCTCACCCCACTTCTGTAGACGTTTTTGCAATTTTGGATAGTGGGCCCAGCTGACTGGTAGGACTATATTCAAAATATAAGGCCTAAATAAAAAAAAATAGATTATAAAAGGTTAGGCCCAATAAGAAAAAAGCCAAAATATTTGGCTTGGCCCATTCGCCAAAATATAATTGATAGAAAAAACAGGAACAGGCTTAGTTGTTGGGCTTGGCCCATTTAGAGCACCAAAATGGACTAGGCTGATTTTGATTAACGACGATTTCATTTCGTCGCAATTTTGCCACGTCGGATTGACACGTAGGATCTGATGTGGCGTGGCCAAATTGCCAGTGACGATATTGGACCGTCATAGAGGTTACGACGATCCAATATTGTCATAGACGACTATGACGTTTTCAAACAAATCGTCGTTATAGTTGATTCCTGACGCTCCGTTTTTGACGATGCATTTTTTGTCATAAAATCGTCATAGATGAAAAACCGTGACGAAATATTGACGAAAATGGAGGGTCGTAGGTCAACAAATTTCTTGTAGTGGTGTTTAGGGTGTTTAGGGTGTATGTTTAGGGTATAATTAGGGATTAGGGATTTAGGGCTTAAGGTTTAGGGATCATCGATCGAGTGCACACACACATTATTAGAGGCACCCGCGCCTTTGCGCATAAAGTGCATGCGTATATATATAAGTGTGTTTCTTGTCCACCAACGGTATATAGATCGAGAGATAGAGATTGAAATCCCCAAGAATATGTTCAAATATACGCACACACATGAATTATTAGAGGCACCCGCGCCTTTGCGCATAAAGTGCATGCATATGTGTGTTGTTCGGCCACCAACGATAGATCGAGAGAGATAGATAGATTGAAATCCCCAAGAATTAGAGGACCCCTTGCACAAGTGTTGGCCATCTATATATAATATGAATCCCAATAATGTTCATACATGATAGGGCATATGTGTAAAGCAAAATTTTTTTGAGAACTTGTAAAGATTCAAATTTATCAGTGCTAATGGAAACTAGTGCACATTAGAGGACCCCCTCTTACACGTGTTGGCCATCTATGTATAGTTTGAATCCGAATAATGTTCATACATGATAGGCTATATGTGAATCAATTTTTTCTTCCAAGAACTTGTCAAGATTCAAATTTATCGGTGCTAATGGAAACTAGTGCGCACTAGACGAGCCCCTTGCGCAAGTGCCGGCCATTACATATAGTTTAAAACTCAAGAATGTTCATACATGATAGGCCATATGTGCAAAGGAATTTTTTTTCCCGTGAACTTGTCAAAATTCAAGTTTATCGGTGCAAATGGAAACTAGTCCAAAAAATTACATAGAGGTCCAAGAGAACTAGACAATAACTAATAGGACCCGCAACTTTACAAAAAGGACCCCAAAACATATAGAAGAAAATCAATCGAGTCCTTCCGGACCGCACATCGGATCTCCGCTCCGCATCCTTTCCAAGCAACTCCGTCGCCGGGGACGCACCACTTGGGACGGTGTCGCCGGTAGTCGCCAGGACGAAGGAGAAGAAGGGCCTCGAGCAACGGCACATTGGCTCCGAGAAGGGCCGCCGAAAGGCCAAGATGTTCACGGGCAAGACGGATGACGCCGTCGTATGCCCCGAGCTTGTGAACGTTAGCGACTTGACTTCCCAATTGACCGGATCCGAAGCACCGACCAAAGCAAGCCTCACCGTTAGCGCCATCACCTTGATGGCACCGGATCGGGGTTTGTCCGGATAGATCCGCCGCATTCACCGTAGGCCGGATCCGAAGCCGATGACGAGATCCCCGACTCCATTGCGCCATTCTCGCTCATGGGAAACACTCGGATCTAAGCTTACAACAACATGAACTCCCTCGGATCCAAATTAACCGACTCAACTTTGCTTATCTAAATATGGATGTATCCACACATGTTTTTACTCGAGATACATACACGTCTAAGGAAAGTTGAATCAATTAATTTAGTTCGGAGGGTGTACGATATACGTAGAGAAGTCGGCCTCGTCTCCCGGCCGGCGAGGCTGCCGGAGAGAAGGGGGAGAGGAGCCGGGGAGTGGGAGAGACTCGAGAGAGAAAGAGAAGAGGAAGAAATGAGAGCTCCCCGGGGAAGAACATTATTTTTGTCGTTCTGCTCGTAGCTTGAAACCGAAAATTTCGGCCGCGCGCCAAATCATCCCGCCGCATCCATTCGAAAATCCCGTGACCAGCTTCTACCCTTTTAACCCCGGTCCGGAAGCTACAACCCACCGACCATGGAGGGCTCATTCGGTAACAATGAAATATCTTGCCTAGATCCCGAACCCTCCCCACAGGCCCACCCACCCACCAACCATTCGCCCCATTAGCTCAAAAATACTCTCACACGCCAAAACTCTAACTCTCTACAGTACTAGATCTGCTTCGCCGCCGGCATACTCCTCCACAGCGTAGCCTTGATCGTGTTGGCTGTCCACCCACCTGATCCACTCCCCCGCCGCCCTCGCCACCGACGGATCCGCTTCACCGCCGACCTCGCCACCGACGGATCTGCTTCACCGCCGACCTCGCCACCGACGGATCTGCTTCACCGTCGACCTCGCCACCGACGGATCTGCTTCACCGCCGACCTCATCCACAGCGTAGCAATCAACGCCTTTCCTGTCGACGCACCGGATCCTCTCCAACGGAACCGTGTCTACTTCACCGCGCCCCCCCCCTCCACAGAAGCCGATCTATTCCACCGACTACCTCGGCGCAGCGGCTGTATCAACTTCACCGAATCCCTTGCCAGCCAACCAGATCTGCTTCACTAACGCCCGCTTCTACTGAAACAGGGTCGACTCATCGTCTCCCGCGTTCGCCGCCGCCGGAATGCAAGTTGCCGCCCCCGTCCACCCCGCCGCAGCTTGGTTAGTACGCCGGCCCGTTAGATCGCGGTGTTTCTTTAGCCATGTTTTGTGTAGTTATTTGCGGATCTCATATGCCATTAAATTTCTTGATGTGTTACTTCGCATGAAGTTCGTTTAAATATTGTACAAGCACCAAAGCATTATCCGGTCGCTACCATCCTGTTCATTCTATCGACACTCGTGTGCATCCACATATTTATAGGGGACCCATTCATTTGCCGCCAATCGTTTTTGTACTCGCATGCTATTCCTTTTATAGTCATGCTATGGGCATTTCCAATCTGGTTGTTCTTATACCACGTCATTAGCTCACCGCTAGCCGCTAGCTGTTTTCTCGTGTCTGTTATTCTTTTACTGCTTTGATAATCATGCTATGTGCATTTCCAATCTGCTTGCTCTTATACCTCGTCTTTAGCTTATAGCTATTTTTTTTCCATGAATGCTCCTGTCGCACAGCTTGTATAGTTATTGCTGCGTGCATGTCTCGGTCTTTGTATTATCGTAGACTAACTTGTCAATGTTATTTTTCCTAGGGATTGATCATGCGAACCACTTATTAGAATATCCAACATTAACGACGGGACGCTAGGGAAGGTTGGAATCTGAGTTCTTGGTTGGTAACTTTGGCACTTTACTTCCGTTATTATCTATAACCTATATGCATTGTTCCTTATGCAAGAGATAAACACTTGGAACCCTGCCATAGCAATGCCATCCATGCTTTACTATGTTTCTGCCTATTTGATATGCTTGTCTTGGAGCAACTCGCGAAGGTGATTTGAACCCGACATTTGGTCATTCTTAATGCCAGCTTACTTTATGTGGAAAACCTTGGCATTACCCTACTCTAAATCGAATGTCTGAAATTCGTATCTCATGCAAAGCAACATCTAGTTGATTTTAATCTGATATCTGGTAAATATTGGCTTATTCATTTGGCAGCTCAAGTTTTTTGTTATTTGAAACCAGCTGACTTGGTCTTAAATGTGATATCTAAACACAGATTAAGGACAATGGAGCAGGAGGATTAGCATTTCACTTGTGGTCTGAACCTAAAATGACAGGCATGTCGACCACGACTAGTGCATGCAAGAGAAGGACCTCGCAATGAGCCAGTATGTTCTCGCTACATGTCGTTATCTGATCTCTACATTGCGTAATACATGTTTGAATAGTTAATTGTTGTAACTATTTTTGCAATATTACCGTAATGCAGCTTTAGTGAAGCAGTCATCATTAGAAGATAGTCGCCAAAGCGACCTCGTGCAACATTATGATGTAAGTCTCGCTTAGTACAAGTTCCATACATTGTCTTATTTATGCAACTTGTTATTATCTTATATCTACATTGCATAATAAATGTTTGAATAGTTCACTCGTTGTAACTATGTTTGCAATATTACTAGAATGCAGCTTGTAATGAAGAAGTCCTTAGTAGAAGATAGAGCGCAAAAAAGGTTCCTGGCGTGAGCCTATGCAACGATATAATGTAAGTCCGCGCTAGTACTTGTGACTATCTCATATCGACAATGCTTAATACATGTTTGCATAGTTCATCGTTTAACTCTTTTTGCATTATTATCAGAATGCAGTTCTGATGAAGCAATCTTCATTAGAAGAGAGGCCCACAAAAAGTTCTTATCTTTGTTCTGATACATCCTCTCATAGCCGTCAACCTAGACCATTCTTTTCATCAAACAGTGAACATCTCAAGGCTGTACTTTATAAAAGACATGGTATTGCTGCTTTAAGGTCTGTAGCTGATATGTTGACCATGAGTACACAAGATTCAATCAAGGCGATTGCCAAATGTCAACGTCTTATTGATGATGCTAATACAAGTCCTCAATGATTCTATGTAATTTTTTTTATTTGGGCACATTAATTGCCTTGTAATTTTCCTAGTTATTTTATTTGTGTATGTAATTGTGTGTATCATTGATATCAGATTTTAGGCTCATGAAATTTAATGCAAGTTGACTAGTCAAACAACCAGGGCCCTTTAACAGATTGGGCCGGCCCATTAACAGTAGTGTGGGACCCACTTACATTTTGGGCCGGCTCACTTACTTACTGTGCCGGCCCGTTAACAGGAAAGTGGGACCCACCTGTGCTTTTGGCCCGGCCCACTGTCTTGTTGGGCCGGCCCACTTGCTACATGATGGACCCCACATACTAAATGGGCCGGCCCTTTAAGAGGAAAGTGGGACCCACATGTGTTTTTGGCCCGGCCCACTAGCGTGTTGGGCCGCCCACTTGCTATATGGTGGACCCACATACTAAATGGGCCGCCCTTTAACCGGAAAGTGGGACCCACTCGTGCTTCCGGCCCGGCCCACTATCTTGTTGGGCCGGCCCACTTGCTATATGGTGGACCCCACATACTAAATGGGCCGCCCTTTAACTCGGAAAGTGGGACCCACTCGTGTTTTTGGCCCTGCCCACTATCTTGTTGGGCCGGCCCACTTGCTATATGGTGGACCCCATATACCAAATGGGCCGGCCCATTAACAGGAAAGTGGGACCCACTGCATGCTTTTGGCCCGACCCACCGGCTTGGGCGGGCTGCGCCCATTTGATCTAATGTGGACCCCACGTACTAAATGGGCCGGCCCGATAGCGGAAAGTGGGACCCACATGCTAATTGGGCCGCCCAATAACTTCTTGGGCCGGCCCACTTGCTTTAAGGTGGACCCTACTTGATAAATGGGCCGGCCCGATAACAGGAAAGTGGGTCCCACATGTTTTTTGGGCCGGCCCTTTTGCCTGTTGACCGGTCAAATGAGTGCATTCGGCCCGGCCCACATGCTTAGTGGACCGGCCCATTAATGTTTTGACCAGTTGTTATCACCAGATTTTGGCCAAATCAGGAGACAGGCCGTAAGAGAGATGGGCTTGAAGGATATACGCGTGAAGGATCTCTGAAGCGGCCTTGCACGAGAATTTGGGCTAAATTGCCCGTGTATCTGTATTATAGTAGATCGCATCTTGGTTTAGAAGTTAGAGTTTAACCCGTGCACCGGCTCGTGCACGCTCGAATTAGAAAGTCCCCCGGACTATAAATATGTATCTAGGGTTTATGAAATAAACAACAATCATCGTTCACAACAAACACAAACCAGGCGCATCGCCACCCCTTCTTCGAGGGTTTCCTTCCGGGTAAGCATCATGCCGCCTAGATCGCATCTTGCGATGTAGGCGATACGCGTTTATTCGTCTACCTTGTGCTACTCGTGCCGAAGCGTTGTTGATGGCGAGTAGCACTACTTATCTTAGGTGTTTTGGGGCTTGCATTGATGCTTTTCTTATGCATATCCGCTTAGCAATGCCGTCCCTTGATACTCTAGCTGCCCTTACGCCTATCTGGGCGTAAGGGCAGCATCTTGCTTGTTCGATATTTAGTAGAACCGATCTGTTATAGTTGCTCCTTGTTCTTCAAGGATTAGTTTAATATCCGCATGATTAGGCCTTATGCTGGGGTTGGAGGATCCGGTAGTGCGCTAGGTGTTGTTTACCGTTCCTATAAGGGATGTTCCGGGAATTGACGTAATGTTGGTTTTTAGGCCTCTTCTAGGGATAGTTTGCATCATCTTTCGTATCCTGCTAGGCCCAACTACGCGTAGGATGTTCCGTTATGCGGTGAAAACCCTAAACTCGTCGTAGATTGGTTTAGCCTTGTTTTGATCAAGCGAGATCCCCATGTCATTGCAAATCCAACATGAACCATGGGGCGATCGGCTCTTTGAGCCGATCCACAAGGCAACCTGAGAGCCGATAGGGCTCGTATTTAATGTTTATGTGTCTACCATGCAGGAACAATCGAAGCAATCTAACACCTTCCCGATCGGGTCTAGGTCGGTGGCACGCCCTTGCAACCGCCAGACGTGTGCGTGAAACTTGCGGGACGACGCGAGGTTCCAGTGGTCCACTAAGCGGCCTTGGGAGCCTCCCGGCTCTTCGTGTTGCTTAACCACTCGCTCGCCGGTGAGTTTTGGCAGGCAACACATTTCGGCACGCCCGGTGGGACAATCTTCGACAACATCCACGTCAACACCTGCGTCCCGATGGCGGACGAACCGATCAAGTACGAGGATCTCCTCGCGGAGCACAAGAAGAAATACGATGAGTCGAAGGCCATCCGTGAAGCCGAACTCATCGGCTCCTTTGAGAAGACCCGTTCACACGACATCGTGGTCAAAGGAGACACACGTCCGTTTCCCGGCATCAACATGGTGGATCTTAGCCACTCCATAAGGTGCGAGCCAGTGGTTCTCTTTTAGTGTCAACATGGCAGAGGCTTGTGAGCCGCCATGGCGAAGATAAAGCAGAGAGCAGCCACTCCCATGGCAAGGATAAAGAGGAGGCCGATCCACGCGACCGGCCCCATGATGATGATAGACGCGTACCTAACCGAAGAGGAGGTGAGAAGCGTGCGGTATCAACGTCCACTCTCCGCACATCTCCTTAACAAATATGAGCAGCAGCATGACCGACGCTCGCGCTACGACGTAGATGATGAGAGACATCGTCGGTCCGATGTTGAGGACGTGGAGGTACCGTCTGCATGACAGAAACAACAACGGGTACGAGCTTCACGCTAGAGGGAGGTCAAGGGAGCAAGATGACATGGATAGGCATTGGGACTCGTCCTTTCTTTAAACATTGCCGGGACTCAGGAATGAGCCGATTGCCAACAATCGAGAACCGCCTGTAATGCATACAGCGAAGGAAAAGGACAAACGAGGTTTCAGTGTTAAAGCGTCTAGGGCCTCTCCCACCTCCGAACAAGCGAGCTGAGTCATCTCAAGAAGAAGACTTCGAGGAGTCAGATGGTGAAGAAGATAGGTGTCACCGGCCAAGGTGGTGCCCTGATGGACTCAGCCATTCTCAGAAGCGTAGGGTGCAGCGGCTACGAAACCTGGAGGAAGCCGAGGCACAGTACCTGTACACGTTGAGGAAAGCACGGCCCGATCTGGCCGTGAAAATTCAGCAAACACTAGTAGGAAAACCCTTATAGGCGAAGCTTAGTTCTGTGGCGCACCGTTTAAAATGCGCCACAGAAAGTTATTTTGTGGCGCACCAGACACGGTGCGCCACAGAAATAGCTTAATTTTGTGGCGCACCAGGGATCCATGCGCCACAGAAATCTGGTGGGGCCAGCCCCAATCATTGGTTTCACTATTCCTGTGGCGCACAGGATCACGTGCGCCACAGAAATAAGACATTCTGTGGCGCACTGGTCCTGGTGCGCCACTGAAATAAGACTTTCTGTGGCGCACTGGTCCTGGTGCGCCACTGAATTAAGACTTTCTGTGGCGCACGTGAGATGGTGCGCCACAGAAAGCCTTATCTCTATGGCGCACATGAGTTCCATGCAACTCCACCCCCCCCGTGGATCGCCTTTTTAACCTCTGTAAAAAATAAAAAAAAATAGATAAAAATTTCAAAAAATAAATTCCTTCAAGATGCCTATGTATTATGTCATCTTTTACCACTGAGAATTAACAAACAATAATTTCGACTTTTTTTGCAAAATTACGTGGGAAAATCATCAAACTTGATTTCTGGTTGCATACGAACTCGGAAAAAAACGCATAATATATCAAAATGTTCCCACGAAAAATCTACATCCGAATTCACCCGGGCTTGCCCGGTTGGACAATTTTTAGAATCCCAAAATTCGAAAAGAGTAAAAAGTTACGGCCAGTTAAAGTTTTTTTGGTGCAAAATACAAAAAAAAAGAAAAAAAATTCTGTGGCGCACCAAGTGCCCATGCGCCACAGAAATAACGTTCGAAATTTGAAATTTCTGGCGCCCACTTCTCCTTCTCTCCTCCATTTCTCCACTTCTCCCCTTCTCCCATTCTCCACTTCTCCCCTTCTCCTCCTCTCCTCTTCTCTTCCTCTCCTCCACTTCTCCACTTCTCCCCTTCTCCTCCTCTCCTCTTCTCTTCCTCTCCTCCACTTCTCCACTTCTCCTCTCTCCTCTCCTACACCGGCGACCAACTCCGGCGACCAACAACTCCGGCGACCTACTCCGGCGACCTACTACGGCGACCACGACCAACACCTCCTCCACAACAACCACCTTCTCCTCCTCCTCCGGCGACAACAACAACAACCACCACCACCTCCTCCTCCTCCTCCTCCTCTACCACCACCACCACCACCACCACCACCACCACCACCTCCTCCTCCTCCTCCTCTACCACCACCACCACCACCACCACCACCACCTCCACCTCCACCTCCTCCTATTCCACCACCACCACCTCCTCCCGCGGCCGGCCTCATCCTCCACCCACCCACCCACCCCACCCACGCAACCAATCACCCACCTCCGGTGACCTTCCAGAAAAATTTAAAAACAAAATTCGGCGGCCCCAGATCTAGATCTAGATCTAGATCTGGCCGCCACTTTTTTTGAAATTTTAAAAAAAAATTTGTGGCGCACCGTGCAGTGGTGCGCGCACGTAAATAAGACTTCGTTTCGTGGCGCACCACCGCGTGCGCCTACGCGAAATAAGCTTTCTGTGGCGCATTGGCTGGTGCGCCACAGAATCCTTATTTTTGTGGCGAGAATTCTGTGGCGCACCACCCATGCACCACAGAATGTGTTTTTGGTGCGCCACTGATGAGGCTTTTCCTACTAGTGAAACATTGGAGACGGAGGCACGCCCACCAAAGAAAGGGTGGCGTCCCAAACAGACAAAAGCCGATGCAGAGGCATCGGCTGATACAAACATAGTGTCCATGATCCTGACAGAGTAGCAAGGTCCAAGACGATGGACGTACGTGGCAAGGCCGATCCCAGCGATCGGCCCCAAAAAAATGGAAAGCAAAAATTTCATCTCAAGCATGTCACGTAGCTACAGTAAGAAATCAAGACATGGTAAAGCTACACTAAGCATTGCACATGAAGAAGGAGGCCGTTTCTAGCAATCGGCCAAAATTATCCTCGACATACGTTTTTACCTGGGTTCAGCATTGATCTAACAGGGGATGCCCGAAGAGCCGATACCCTCAAGTACTTGAAACAATCGGCTCGGGGGGCACTTACATGGATAAGACACGAGGATATGAAGTTTGAAGTGGCTGTCAAATGCCCAGCAGCGCAAGATATATTCTTTGATGATAATGGGTACTGAAGTATGGGGGCCGATACATAAATCGGCCGTAAAAAATACAAATTTTTTAAGCATAGCCGATGTGCAGACATCGACTTAAGGATATAAAGCCGATGCATGGCCATCGACTCAAGAGGTACAGCTGTTGTAGGCGAGAGGCACAATGGAGCAGGTTGTCGAGTTACAAGGAGAAGCTCTACTGGACGAATTCCTTCTCAAGGCCTCCAACTCCTTCTGCAGATCTTCGAGTTCAGCAGTGCCAGTATAAGCGTGCAGATCAGAATTAAGTTTGATGTCACTTCCAGAGGTTGTTACGTCCAGTAATTTTGGAGGGCATCGAAATTCAAAACATCTTCACCGGAAGTCGCATCAGCCTGCCTAAGATGATGAGCCGATCTCGATCAGCAAGACGCAAGAATTGAACTCGGAGAAGCTCGGGGCAGCTCACACCGAAGGTTCTCTCGCTTCGGGGAGCCGATTTTGTTGAAATCGGCTGGCTCTGCGTTATAACTTGGGAGCCGATGATGGCACATTTGGGCTGGCTCACTACTTTTCTCGCCTGGACTGAGGCTCGGGGGGCAACTGACTCGGTAGATACTCTGTTCTTAAAAAGCCGATTGAGATTTTATCGGCTGACCCTGCATCATAAGCTTCCACGAAGTGGTGGGTCGTTGCAAAAGAAGATCACCAGAGCTGCTGGAAGGAATCTGAAAGGAGAGCCATCATCATCTACCGGGTCTGGGTCGTCCTGTTGCTGCAAATCACGGCTGGGTCGAGATGTGTCGCGACGACTGAAGAGTATGCAGCCTTGATAAGTAATAACGTTAAGGATCTTACAGAATTCAGGCTTTGGTCACTTGAAATAATCAAGGAGTACCAAGTATCGTGATCAGTTAAAGACCGATACGCTGCTATCGGCTCTTTGCGTGGAGACTTGCTTTGGCAATCGGCGAAACTGGTAAAGGGACAGAATCGGCTGAGAAATGTCTTCTTCGTTAATAAGAGAGGATTTTTACAATGGAGAGCCGATTGCTCAAGAAAGGAAGAACAGAAGAAGAGCCGATTGCTCAGGGACTACTAATCCTATATTGCTAATCCTCGCTAGCATCATCGTCGGCATCGGAGCTGCCGTCGGCGCTACCTCCGGAGACTTCCTCGTCGCTGCTGCCCCAGCCTTCGGCCGGAGCTTCTTCTTCCTCGTCATCATCATCATCCTCGCTGTCCGCCCAAGCGCGGAAGCGCTTCGCCGGCGGATACCCGGCGGAAGAGGAGGAATCATCCTCCTCCTCTTCTTCTCCTTCCTCGTCATCATCATCGTCCTCGCTGTCCGCCCACATGCGGGAGCGCTTCGTCGGCGGGTACCTGACGGGGGAGGAGGCCTCTTTCTTCTCTACTTCTTCTTCTTTCTCCTCCTTGTCGGAGGAGATGGGGTTCGCCCCGGAGTGGAGGTCGTCCTCACTTTTGTTCTTCGGCGAAGATTGGAGGGAGAGGCCTGAGGAGGCGGAAGAAGAGGAAGACATTGCTACAGGGGAAGAGGGTTTTTTGGGTGCTGATGGACGTAGATCGAAGCAGGGGGATGAAGCGGCGAACCGTTCGGCGCAGATAAATAAAGGGGTTGTAGTGGAGATTTAATGCCATAACGGTTCTCGAGGGCGTGGTGCCAAAACTGTCAAATCGTGCAGAGAAGTTGGGGAGGCAAGTCGTCATGATGAAAAATACTGCGACGGTTCTGCTCTGCCACGACATGACCCTTCGAAGGAAAAACAGAGTGGTTTTGAAATTATCATTACCAAAACCAGGGGGCATGTGTTATCACCAGTATTTTGGCCAAATCAGGAGACAGGCCGTAAGAGAGATGGGCTTGAAGGATATACGCGTGAAGGATCTCTGAAGCGGCCTTGCACGAGAATTTGGGCTAAATTGCCCGTGTATCTGTATTATAGTAGATCGCATCTTGGTTTAGAAGTTAGAGTTTAACCCGTGCACGGTTCGGTGCACGCCTGAATTAGAAAGTCCCCCGGACTATAAATATGTATCTAGGGTTTATGAAATAAACAACAATCATCGTTCACAACAAACACAAACCGGGCGCATCGCCACCCCTTCTTCGAGGGCTTCCTTCCGGTAAGCATCATGCTCGCCTAGATCGCATCTTGCGATCTAGGCAAGACGCGTTTATTCGTCTACCTTGTGCTACTCGTGCCGAAGCGTTGTTGATGGCGAGTAGCACTACTTATCTTAGGTGTTTTGGGGCTTGCATTGATGCTTTTCTTATGCATATCTGCTTAGCAATGCCGTCCCTTGACACCTAGCTGCCCTTACGCCTATCTGGGCGTAAGGGCAGCATCTTGCTTGTTCGATACTTAGTAGATCCGATATGTTATAGTTGCTCCTTGTTCTTCAAGGATTAGTTTAATATCCGCATGATTAGGCCTTATGCTGGGGTTGAAGGATCCGGTAGTGCGCTAGGTGCTGTTTACCGTTCCTATAAGGGATGTTCCGGGAATTGACGTAATGTTGGTTTTTAGGCCTCTTCTAGGGATAGTTTGCATCATCTTTCGTATCTGCTAGGCCCAACTACGCGTAGGATGTTCCGGTTATGCGGTGAAAACCCTAAACTGTCGTAGATTGGTTTAGCCTTGTTTTGATCAAGCAGGATCCCCATGTCCTTGCAAATCCAACATGAACCATGGGGCGATCGGCTCTTTGAGCCGATCCACGAGGCAACCCGAGAGCCGATAGGGCTCGTATTTAATGTTTACGTGTCTACCATGCAGGAACAATCGAAGCAATCTAACACCTTCCCGATCGGGTCTAGGTCGGTGGCACGCCTTGCAACCACCAGGACGTGTGCAGGAAACTTGCGGGACGACGCGAGGTGCCAGGGTCCACTAAGCGGCCTTGGGAGCCTCCCGGCTCTTCGTGTTGCTTAACCACTGCTCGCCGGTGAGTTTTGGCAGGCAACACCAGTCAACCTTAGAGGTTAGGCCCGGCCCACGTAACTAATGGACCAGCCCAGCTATATAGTTGACCGGTCAAACTAAGTCAGCTGGCCCAGCCCGCAAACTTAATGGGCCGGCCCGCTTAAGACGTGGCAGGCCTCGTGTGGGCCTACCATCTACCACGGGGTTTCGACCGGTTAACACCGTTAACCCGCGCTAACGGCGTCCGCCACATGTCGGCTTGCATGATGTCGCGAGTCAACGGGCTCCCGGAAACATTTCGCAACGGTCCGATTTTCCGTGGCGGAAGGGCGCCCAAGCGCGACGGACCGAAAAACCGTCGTAGGACTTTGCCTGACGCACTTTAGACAACAGAACCCATATCGTCGGGTTAGGCCCATAGGCGACGAAAAATACCCCTTAGCGGACGATTTTGAGACGTTGTCTATCAGAAATTTTCTTGTAGTGATCTACTTAAAACGACATCGAACCTTAAGTGTATCACCCTACGGTTCGTGAACTATGCAGACATGATCGAGACTCTTCTCCGATTAATAACTAATAGCGGGACCTAGATATCCATAACAGCTCCCACATATTCAACGATGACTTTGTGATCGAGAGAACCATTTACATATGATACTAATTTCCTTTATCGCGCGATATTTTACTTATCCGAAGTTTCATCGTCGGTATCTCTATACCTAGTTCAAGCTCGTTACCGATAAGTACTCTTTACTCGTACCGTGATATGATATCCCTTGTGAGCCAGTCACATGCTTGCAAGCTAATTGGATGTCATTAGGGCCCATATTATATCTATCCGTCATTAGGATGGTCAAATCCCACTATTGGTCCACGTGCTTCAGTCCTATACTTTCCGAACACTTAATGCCACCTTTATAACAACCCATTTACGAAGTAGTGTTTGGTGTCATCAAAGCATCCATCTGGTGTAGGTGATTAACATGATCTATGGTCGAAGGATTAGGTTACTATGTATCTTAAAGCTTGAAGCACAACGAACTAAATGACTTGATCATATGCTACACTTACTATGGGTGTATGTCCATCACATCATTCACCCAATAACCGCTAATTAATTTTAGATGAACACAAGGAGCCGCTCGCGCGCTGTGGCTGCACAGGCTGCACTACCGGTTGAAGACACTCCCACTTCGCTCGGTATAGAGTTTAAAGACCACCGTCATCTCAACCGTTTCAACCGCCTCAAGGACCGCGAGATCAAGTCGACAAAATTGGCATGCCCCCATATTCTAAAACAACTAGGCCTACACAATGATTTCAATACTCTTTGCAATAATGTTGGTTTGGTTGACTTTTGTTTTTAGGAGGCCGCCACTGATCGCCGCTTGAAACTCGAGTTCCTCATCATCCTGAAGCAACAGTGGCTACTACAACACTGAGGAGAATCAGCCTGGAGTTGACATGATATCCTTCCGTTTGATGAACCGTGAGTATGTTTTGACCTTGGATGAGTGGTGCAACCACTTAGGCTTTGAGAATAGTGCCACCGCAAACCGCTATGCTTGCTTTGCCTTGAACCCCTAACCTAGCATGTATTTTTCTAGGATGAGAATACCTAGCACACTCCCTCGAGGAAATTCTATTGAGTGCCCTACCATTCGCTATTTGTACTATGTTATCGCTAACACCTTGCACGCACGAAGTGATTTTACAAGACTTAATGAAGAGGACATGATGGTCCTTGCAAAGGCTGTGTTCCCAGAATGCAACCCCCGCCCAAACTTGGGTGCCATTCTTATTCTCTACTTGAACCACCAAGCACTTGAAGCTCGTTGCCCCATATGCGGAGGTGGAGTCATTATCATCTTGGCAGGAAGGCTCAACATCAACGTAAGTAATTTACGAGCATTGGGAGGTCGTCGACGCGTTGGTTTTACTACTCTGAATGCATGTGGTATGGTTAGAAAAGTAGAAGGTAGATATTAGTTCAATATACCGGGAGCCGATCACTTGATCGCTGCCCCTATGTCTAATGGTCTATTCTCTCTCGAGGAAAGGCGTTTGCATTATGATGCGCAACCCCCACAACAGGATGAACCGGAAGAAGGAGAGGAGGTTGAACAAGATCCTCAAGGATCAGAACAGGAGCAGCAGCCACTCCATGCGACTTCACCACCTACCAGGACATGTACTCGTTCGAAGAAAGCATTGAGAACCCGAGCAACCTCACCATCAACGTTCGAGACCACACCACCGAACTCAATCCCAATTCACTCATTGGACCAGCCAATGAAACAGTGTGAATTGTTCGTCGACTCTTTGAGAATAGTCAGTGCTTGTTTGTTTGTTTGTTTCTTTCTTCCTTCAGGTCAGGCGCCCTGCAAGGTTGCTGGCCAGGGTGTAATGTTTTTCCCCTTCTATGGGCGCAAATCATGTAACGATAACGTCGCACGCGTAATCGAATTGCAACGGTCTCCTTCACATGATCAAAATTTTAGTTCCAAATACCTTTAACCAAGCCCCAGTGCCGGATCTCTCCCGGCACGCGTATCCCAGACCTAGCGAAGGGGCAATCAGCCAATCATGTGTGTATTTTTCAATTTTTTTGGTAAATTGTTGAACATGTTACCTCCAAGATCGAACTACTTTTAATTGTAGTTGCAGTAAGAACGGATACTGGAATTAGCACATGGGAAGATATGCATGTTAATCGTACAAAAGTGCAGCTTTTCGCATTCTTCGTACGCATGCAACCTTTTTCCTATCATAAGATGAAAGTGGAGAATGTTTTTGTTGCCCATGCCATAGCACTGTTTGCCAGCGTTTCACAACAAATCAACCACTTTGAAGAGTCTTTTCTGCTCTCCATAGCATAGCTAGCAAGTGCTAGTACATTCCTGATCAGTGGTTGGCTAGGTCTCTGGCTCCAAACTTCTCTTCATTCAACTCTTTTTTTCGTCCTTTGAGGGCTCACGTCACAAAGACATGATAGAACAAGTAAAGAATCATTCCATGAGTTCAATTTATATTCTAGAAGATTCAATAAATATATTTACCTCGCTATATATTAGAAGACGCTATTGACATATTGTTAGGTCAGATGCTTGAGAGGTTGTTGCCATAAATAGGGATACATTATATATTTCATGCAATTGTGCAAAAGTAATTTAAGAAAAAAATGTATTATAAACTAGTTTTCATCATTTGGTGCAACACTAGTTTATTTCAACATTTAGTACGTTACAACGACTATTTTTTAACATTGCATTGTCATCTATGGCGGAAATATAGAACTTATCCGTTCAAAATGGTTTCCATTCAAATTTTGAAAGGAAACCATGATATCTATTATGTATAAGAGGTTATAGGAAATTTTACTTTGCCATAAAAACTAATCTCTAAAAGTATAAAAGTTCAGTACAATCGGTTCGTAGATAAGAAGCTAAATGCATGATTTTATTTTTGGGTGAATCCTCCGCCAGTTAGTACATGAAATATAATGTATTTCTCAAACTTCAGAATACAAAGTAGTTTGTCGTCCGCTAGACTTCCCGATTTTGATAAGCAGTTTGTCTTCTGCTAGCACTGATTTTGTGTAGTGCTTTGGTTTTGTCAAGTTGTTGACCATATTGAGTTGTGCAAGTGAACATTCTCTTCTTTCAAACAGATTTATTGTAATAGCTTCTCATATATATATAGAGTATTCTTTTGGTTGACGCAAACCAAACTAAATGTCAACACACTTTTCTTTGATTGACACTTGTATTCTAATCTTCCTAGGACGTGTGCGTGGAGCAATTAGACCGGTTCTTGTGTCTATCACGGCCGATGCAAGTGTTTGTGCAGTAGTTGGTGCGTGACTAGGCTGCAACTACCTATGGGAATATTCTACGTGGTCACCTCTGAAAAAAAGGTTGGAGGTGCCAGGCAAGGAAGATGCTGAGGCGGGAAAAGCTTATGGTTTCTATGTTCGGACTGCACGAACGTTGACGGGAGGACTAGCTTACGCCAGCTGAGCACACACACAACAGCTCCCGGGATAGGAAGGCAAGATGCAGAGCCTCCAGCGTATTTTCGAAGTTGTTTATGTCGCAAACTGGAGGTGATTTTGGTGCAAGGAGCCCGTGTGAGCGAGAAATGCATGAATATTAGGGGACGGACGCAACATGTCGGGTCTATGCCATGTTGGTGGCTGACTTAGACGTATGGTTGTAGGCTTGTAGAATGATAATCGTTAACAGCTCGGTCGGCTTGGGAGTAGCGATTAATCGGAATTCAGACGATTAAGTGATTTAATTGGTCGGCTATTAGTCGGTGTAACCTACACAAATTAGCACGTCAAAACAGTTTATATAAGAAAATAATAGTATATGAGCCTCTATATGTCTGGTCATACTTCTCTAGAGCCTAAAATCCCAGAAAAACATGTATGCTTCTCCTCCCTTACCTAATCTTCAAGGTCACGAGCGAATCAGGATCCACTAGTCGAAGCCACGTTTCTTCCTTCCACTTCTTATGCGGTAGTGAGTTAGACTAGCCCCAATGGGAGTATCATAAGTAGTATCATGCATGCCATGTTGGCAAAAATTTGATGTGTCACATCAATTAATGAGGTGAGAGATGAGAGTAGTACTCAATTTAACCTATATAATTTAAATTATATAATACAAAAATTATATCATTAGAAAATAGAACATCTGAACTTTCTAATGATATAATTTTTATAACATATAACTAATGCTAACTTGATCAAATTTGCGACCTAGGGATAAGCGCGTGCCTTATAAACTGTGAGAGAGGGAGTATCATAATATGGGACCGTATCATGACACATAAATCTTGAAAATTTATGACAAATATATCATGTACACATATTTGCATTGAGATTCTACAAAATATTAAATATGACATAATTATGATACCATATTATGATACTATGCATTTGGAAGGTTGTATCACAAACTAGTATCATTACATGATACTAGTGTATGATACTTCCCATTGTGACTAGTCTAAAGGTAGTAACATAGAGTAGTAACATGTGCATGTTAGAACAAGTACAATAAGGTACAATCAGCTGGCTATAACCAATAAAATATTATATCTTCGCTTAGTTGGAGGAGTGAGAATAGAAGTGGGCTTTTATGCAAGAGCTAGCTCTAGCACGTGCTCCAAGGCACTTTGTGAGAGTGACTGTGGGCCATTTTTTGATAAAGTAGTACATTGTTAGAGTCCACTATTGTATATGTGAGCTATAAATTGGCTGTAGATGACAAGGCAAACCAGTACAGCTCTTATTGTTCTTGCTCTTAGAGTAAGTACAATAGAGTCCAGTCAGCTGACTATAAGACATTAAATAATATATTTTAGATGAGTTGGAGGAGAGAGAAGAGGAGAGAGAAGGGAGGTGGGCTACTATGCAATAGCCGGCTCTTGCACGTGCTCCTAGGCACCTTGTGAGAGTGAAATGTGGGCCATATATTAGTAAAGTACTACATTCTTATAGCCAACTATTGTACATGTTAGCTATATGATGACTACAAATGATATGACATCTTGTTATAGCTAACAGTTGGCTATACTATTGGAATTGCTCTTACTACTCTATATTATTTTCCAATGATGACTAGTCATATATAAAAAGTGTGCGGTCTATGTTTTGCTCACCACTTGGTAGAAAAATGTGTGGTTGATTACGCCGCCTCGTGAACCATTTACGCTTGGAAGTCGGAACCCCCGCCACCGGACACGGGCCAACTTTCGTTTGCATGAAGTCCATGAATGCAGGATCGGGCCGCCGACCGCCCGTCCGTACGTGTGACGGTGCCATCCGTGACATAAATTGCAGCCGTAACCTGTCACGAGGACCAGGGCCTGGCGGGTCAGGCACACGTACGCCCGCACGCGTGCGAAACGGGATCACCCTGCACCGTTGCACCCGCGTGACCGCTTCCTCGCAATTCATGGGGGCAGCGTACCGGTAGGTAGACCACGTAACTGCACTAACCGCATTACATCTTCTTTTTCTTTTTCTTTCCTCACCAGCGTGACGTATACTGACTAGCCAATCGAGTGCGCTGCATTCCTTCCCTGTACAGCGGCAGACCGACAGCACAGCCTACTGTAACATCAGACATAGCTCAAAGTCGTCATAACAGTATATACTTCTTCCGTCTCATGAAAATTGTCCTAAATTTGTTAAAATTTAAGTGTATATATCTAGACACTATTAAGTATGTAGATATATTCAAATAAAATCTGAAAAAGTTTAATGAGACGGAGACTAAGCCTCAACACAACTTAAAACGGTGAATTTGCCTGAAACCAAACAAGGCAATAGTGGTGTACGTACTCTTGCCGGTGTTGGTTTATTACTTTAATGGATGCTTGGTATTGTGACTTCAATTGAAATTATGGGTGAACCCTAATTGATATTTGAAGGTATGTTGTTTGACATCTATGTTGTTTTTCGACGGTTACCATTAGAAAAGTAGAAGATTGTGTCATGAAAAATAAAAGAGTTTGAAGAAGTTATAGATTTGCTCGTTTCTTTTAGATTTTATTTTGTAATCGCCCTATCTGCTACTTGGAATATTTATGGTATTGATTGCCAAGAAAAAGTGTGCCCAGTCAGTCATTTGAGCCATCCATTCCGATAGAAGATAAGATAAGACGCGCGGACATGTTCATGGCTAAGAAAACTAATACTACTAGAAACCTACGTAGACACATTGACTTGCGTCAGTACAAACAAGCAATTCGCTTATTTGAATGCAAAGCAAAGCGAACATCGACATCGCGGCAGGGGATCCTATCTAAAATCCTAGTGAAGCATCGGATTCCCCTGGACAGAAACAATAAGAGCAGCATTTCCAAAAATCGTTGAATAAGAAAAGAACAAACCAAACGGCCTAGCTAGAATAAATACCAGCAGTACCCGTTCATGCACTCCGCTTTGGACAGAGCTGGTTAGCCCATGCCGACGTGCTGCGTCAATTTACTGTTCCGCCATGCCGACGATCCATCCATGATCCATCTATACGTACGGAGTATGTATCCGTTGCACCGTCGGCTGGGACCATGGATGCACGCACGCATGGGTTAATAGTATGTCAGTACAACGCAGATGCATGGCGTGGGAAGTGCCAAAAGAGAAGGATCTTGCTCCCACCACTGTAAGTTTTTGTTTTGCAGGTGTTCGCTCTGATCCTGTACCGACAGTCTCCTGCATGCTGCTCCTCTTTTGGTTTTGGTTGGAGCTACATGTGGTGCTCCTCAGTGGCTCAGTGCATTGATTGTCGCAGAGTGACTGTAATCTTGGCAGCTTGGGAAAATTATACTGCTTTAACTGTAAACTCATCACATCAGTGGATTATTATGCTGCTAGGAATCGGATGCCGATATTTTGCTTCCGATCGGACCTGTGCTTGGCCGTAGGATTGGAAGCAGCTCGGTCGTACGATTTTCAACCGGCCCCGCTTCGCTCTTTCGGCGATTCCTTGCCGACCGTGATTCTAGCAAACAGGAAACAGCTTGCATGCTTTCCGTCTGAACTGCCACCGTGATGCACGTCCGGTTTATCCAATACAATAGCTTATTCTCAGCGGAATGATTTGGGAAATTATGAGTTATAACCAATTACGATTTTTTCCAGTGACAACAACATAGTTTTGTACCTGGGAAGCATTTGTATTCGGCACTAGAAGCCCCCCTTTGTTGGGAAAAAAATCCTTGTTATTTTTTTAATAAGCATGGCATATCCAACTCTTATTTCTGAGAGTTGAAAATTAATTTTCAACAACTTAGTATAGCTTCCTAGGAAGAATGTTTTGCTTCTCTTGGCCAACTTGATTGCTTCCAAGACAATTGGAGGTTGTTACTTCCTAGTATTTCATTTCCGCCATATAGAAAATATGCAACAAATATTCATTTATATTAACATTGCTTCCAGCCAATAACATAATTTTGTTACAAAGGACATGTGTTTGCTTACAATGTGACACCATTTGTTTCTATCAACATTGGTTTCAAGAGAACATATAACTGCTTCCAGAAGAAGTAGTATAAGCTTCAATGAAACAAATGTGTGCATCCATCATCATTGCTTCCTAGGGCACAATTGCTTCCAAAAGGAGGACATATTTTTCTTGCAACTAAAATAAATTTTGCTTCAAGTAATATTAAAATTTGCTTCTATATATAATACGAATCAGTCAGAGGGTTTATATCGTCCGGTACAATGCCCGCCGACCACCTCTCATAGCGATGGAACATGCGCATCCACGAGAACATAAGAGGCTCGTTGATGACATGTAACAACGACCTAGGGCTCTGAGGTACTAAGAGTAGCACATTAGTATGCTTCCAATAGCGTGAAGAAGTCGCTCGCCCCACTGGTGGCGCTTCACAAAAGAAACGTTGACCAACGCAATCTCATGCTCAAGTTGTAGCCGGAGGATGGCAGCCATTCAGAAAGAAAGGTAATCTGAAATGTGTCCACTTCAACCATGAGCAACATATGTGATAAAAAAAAGTAGGAAGCATGGGGCAATGTTTAAAATACAATGCTATTGACAATTTGAAAAATAAATTAAAAAGGTAGAAGCATGGTACTATTTATGCAAACTTTCAGGAACAAACACATAAATGGTTTGGAAGCATCAATGTTGTAACTAGTATCATGAGGATAATATTTAAATTACAATGGTAACGAAGATGACATACCAAAAATCAACAAGCGTGAAGCATGGTTATATGAAGCAAACTATCCAGACTAAAGAAAGAAACATAATGTACATATGAAGCATGGTTATTTTGAAGCATGATATTAGTGCCATCCCATCCCAAATCATACATATTGGAAGAACAGAAATTTCATATACCCTTTCACATGCAGCACATAGCAAGAGATTAGTGCCATCTAAACATAATCTCAACATGAAGATCTAAATCGGAAGCACTAAAATTTCATATACACTATCCCAATAGTATAAATTTCATATTAGCACTATCTCAACGGACTGGTCTTGTGGATGCGTAATTATATGATAATTACCAGTATAACTTCAGAAAGATCTAAGCCCAAGATTGGGACATAGGTCAGTTGCAAATACCTACGTTAGTTGTTCAAAGGAAGTAGCCTCCCAGTCCAGCCTGCTCCGTGCGGTCTACATACGGTCGTCCCTCCCGCCTGCAGCTTCGTGCGGTGTGTAGCCTCTAGACCTCCGGCCGGCCGCGGCCAGGGACGCCTCAACGACGACTCCCCGCGACTGAGCGGCGCCGATGCAGGGCTTGAACCAGGTGAAGGCGCAGGTCACCACATAGATGGGAGATGGTTGCGCCGTTGGGAGAGGAGTGGCGGCGCGATGAGGTGGGGGTGGAGCTGGGGCACGGTGGGAGAGCAGAGGCGGCGGCATCAGATCGATTTTGGGAGGAGCTCACCGATGGAGAATTTTGGGAAGGTGCCAACTGCCGGAAATTTCGGGTGTGACGGTGGTCAACATGCGAGATTAATGGTCTCAATTTTTTTTTCTTTGAGAAGGCTTGATGCATGCGGGCCGTGCGATGAAATTGAAATGGGTGGCATCGGA
This sequence comes from Lolium rigidum, assembly GCF_022539505.1. NCBI lineage: Eukaryota > Viridiplantae > Streptophyta > Magnoliopsida > Poales > Poaceae > Lolium > Lolium rigidum. Next base: position 250,183,240 of record NC_061509.1, on the reverse strand, counting down.
TCGGTCCGACGTTTTCCTTTGCATCGGACTACGATAGATAGTGTTTACCGATTATTATTTGCTTATCTCCTAGTTAGCTTCGGTTCTTGTTGTAGCCTCCATGTGCGCACCAATTTGACACAAGGAAACTAGATTAGTCAATGGTACTGCAGCACAAGTGTGATATTTTTGTTTGAAGGATTCCATTGATTACCTGCTCCGCCGGCCTGGTAGCCTGGAATATATGTTTTCTTGTATGAGGTGTCACAGGTGTGTGCTCCCATCACTGGGATCAAATGGATAGACAATCAGATTACATAGGACGAACAGGCTAACTAGCTGTCTCCCTCTACATTACTGTCGTTGATGGTACGACGATGGCCACCGGCCAGCCGTCGGTGTATCCTGTGCCGATGGTATCGGCCTGTGCCGAAGGTGATGGCGCAGTCTCCGACCAAAACTGGCCCGACGAGGCTACGCTGACGGTTGCCATCAGCACAGCCTGTGCCGACGGCCTTTCTTGCTGTGCAGATGGCAAAAGCACAGTCTCCCATAGTGGAGATAGAAGAGAGTGGCCCCGTTCATAAAAGAAACCAGGTCCAAAAGCCATACAAACTATCCCGGTTTATAAGAAAACTGGGACGAAAACCGCACATGTGAGGAGACTCGCCGTCCTCACTACGCAGCGACCAAACGCAACAAATACACACCTCCATCACTGGAGCCATCGTCCCGACTTACACCACTATGAGGACCAGGAGCCTCGAGCGTGACTCCTTCAAGAAGGTAGCGGCGCATGTGCATCCCTCGTCGCATTCCCCATCCCCTCGAGCGTGACTCCTTCAAGAAGGTAGCGGCGCGTGCGCATCCCTCGTCTCCATCCAAGTTGAGATCAAATCTTCACAACGAGGCAATCAAGAAAGAGGTGTTATCTTCATTGTCTCCCCTAGGAGTGGAGTATTTTGTTTAATTAACCTGCCATATTATATTTACACAGGGTGTACATATACTTGTCTGGAATCTCCCAGCTAGATGACTGAGAGGAGCATTTCACAAACGAATATCCAGTGCTACTGATGGCAGGAGTTCATTCATTCGTCAATTATAGGAGACAACGTTATTTAAGTAATTAAAGCCTGCAGTGGATCGAAACTTTTGTCCGGCCTAGTGAGACGCATGTGACATCACAAGATCGCACAAAACTTCCATTGGTCAGAAAGAAGCCACATGTGGATCCGATTTTCGTTTGCACCCGATTCAAAGTAAGAGTGAGAAATAATCAGTGTATATATGACGCTAAAGATGGTCGATCTGTACCTGTCGCCTAACGTTATCGTTTTTATATGTTATCTCGTGTCTGTTTGTAACGTGGCATGGGCATTTCATCGTTGCGACTACAAGGAGAAACGACAAAGTGCCATCTTGTTAGAAAACCAATAAAATGAGAGAATCCAATGTTTGCTTGCATCACCAACTGAATCAGATGGTTAAAGAAAAAGGGCGTAGCTGAGGATCAGGCGACTGAGACTTACTAAATCTCAGTCACCTGACGGTAAGCTGACTTGGCTTTTGCTTTTCTTTTGACGCTGGGCTGTAGAGATGAACTGCCTAGGCTTCTTACATACAACGGGCCTAGAGACAAAGCACTACGAGGTGTTGGACGCAGTCACAAAATGTGTGGCTTTCATGATTTTTCTTGTTACCTTTACATAAAGTGTATATAGGAGAAAAAACAACAAAGCTCTATATTCATGCCTTTTGCTAGAAAAAAAATGTGAAAAAAGATGAGTTGCAACCTATATATAACTGGAAAATCTTAGTGCAACACAGGCGCAACTACAAAAAATTTAGTTGCAGCCCATGTGAAACTAGAAAATTGACAGTTGCAACCTACATGTAACTGAGAAAATCTCAATTACAACCCACATGCAACAAGAAAAATCTCAATTACAACACACATGTAACTGGAAAAAAAATCTAGTTACGACCCATGCGATCCACATGAAATTGGAAAAGTCTCAGTTGCGATCCACATGCAAGTCTCAGTTACGACCCACATGCAACTGGGAAACTCTCGGTTGCGACCCACATGCAACTGGGAAAAATCTCGGTCGTGACTTGCGACCTACATGAAACTGGAAAAGTCTCAGTTGCGACCCACATGCAACCCACATGCAACTGGGAAAATCTTAGTTGCACCCCACATGCAAAATCTAGATACATTACTATCGGCATGCTGAGAGAATCTCAGTTGCGACCCACGTACAATTGGAAAAATCTCAGTTGCGATCTCGATGCAATTGGGAAAATGTCAATTACAACCAACCTATAACTCTCTAAATTAGCACAAATTATGATTTAGTCCAATGGCTTGTTATATTTTTCTAGGCTACAATACATGTGCCGCTATTTTTTTCTTTTGCAAAGAACAGCAAGGACGGAAGGGAATAAAATGCTAAACAGCACATGCTACAAAGACACGGAAAATGCATCCCATCACAAAGACAACGCCCGCCATAAAGCAAGTAGCCAGCGGCCTGCAAAAAAATCAGCTTGCAGGGCCTTTGGAGAAAATGAGTTCCTGACACAAAACAATAAAATTACACTAATCTTGATGTACTTAATCTAATGGTTGAGTAGGTGACTGAGATTTAATAAATCTAAGGCGACTGATTTCTAGCAATTCCGAAAGAAAAATAGTATACCCCTCCACCTTGGAGGCCATATATCTCGCAAAAGGTACAATTGACTGTGAAGTTCGTTGTTAGCAATGTCATGCCGAAGGCAAGAGCTTTTTGCTAGGAGTACTTTCTCACTCTCTATACCACCTGGAGAAGTTGTACGCTCGGAATTAGTCTAGAAGCCAAAAATTGGGATAGACAACCAGGCAGTGAGGAGAGGGCTCGCTCCCGTCGCCTCCCCGTGGGCGACCGGGGCGGCCCCTCCACTCTTTGCCGCACGCCTTCCTCGCGCCACCTTCCTTTCCCGCTGCCACCTTCCTCTCTCGCCACCACCGGGCAAAGCCCGAGTGGTGCTGGTGGCGGCGGCTCTTCATCACCCGCGCTCTAGGGCGGATCTGGCGGGCAGGACTCCGGCCAGTAGTGGTGCTCTTCGGGAGACTCGGGTTCGGTGGCAGATGAGTTGCGATGACGACACGGTGTGCTGCCGCTTCGGAGGCAGCAGGGCGGCGCTCGGCCGGCCAAGATCTGGGCCCTACAAGCCTCATCTAGGAGCGGCGAGCCGACTTCCCTGCTCGACCGTGGAGCTTCCTCGCGATGGTCGATATGGTGAGGGTGAGGGTGAGGATGGTGGCGCCAGCGGTCAGCGTGTTGCAGAGCGGCGACGAGCTTTACGGCTTGCTCGGGTCCCGGTCAGACCCTCTTGGGATTGGTGTGCCTCCGCGGGGCTTGACGGACCCACTTGGTCCGCCTGGACCCGCCTAGGATTTGTATGCTTACTGCCGCGTTCAGTCAGCTACCGCCTTCGACGGTGGAGACCGTTCCCTCCCGTATGACCACGGTTGCTGGCCCTTCTTCAAGATATGACTTTTGCCTCTGTCTTACAGGCCTCGTGATGGTTCCAACAGGGAGGCGACGATGGTGACTTCTTGACCATGGTGGCGTGTGCTGGTGGGCGGCAAGTTTGGCAGTGGTGAGGATTCGTCCTTGCAGGGCCCCTGTGAAGTGGACCGTCAGAGAGTAGCGGATTGTGTTTTCGATAGACATCGGTCGGCTAGTCCGACACCAATTCGGTGTTGCCTGCGGGTGACATCTTTCCTTCCTAGATAGCGTTGTGGCTACCCTCGATCCATATCCTTCGGTGTGACAGGGGAAACCCTAGGACCAATCTTTGGTCTAGGTAGCAGTAGTGTCATCGTGGCATCCCATCTTGAAGGTGTTGCTTGATACTTGACGCTTCGATGCTAGGAACGTGGCGAAACTTCTACGGATGTAGCTACGGTTGTGTGTCACTGTCGCTTAGTCGATCCGCCCTAGTCTTTATTTTATCTCTTTGGTTTTTACTTTTGGGTATATCTTTGTTGTTGCCCAACATTTCCTTCATTTTCGTTCTATAGTTTGTTGTATGATTTGTTGGTTGTAAGGTGTGTTGCTATATTAATATAGCGCGGTGAAAACCTATCTCGAAAGAGAAGCTGTAAGAAGTCCCAATCATCTTGCATGTAAACAGTGGTGCAATATTTTTTTAAACTGAGAAACAAGTATTGTTCCTGACATAAGCGGAAAAAAAAAGAATATATTTGAATAAAATGGTTAGAAGCAAGGAGAGAACCCGCTGCCACCTTCCAGACGGGTTTTGTATTCCCGGCGTTCGACATGTACCGGCTGACCGGCAACGGTGAGAGAGAGGGGAAGCACAAGTTTTGCTGCGGCTTGGTTTAGCCACCCAAATTTCGACACGTGGGCACTCTCGTTGCTGTTTTTGTCAAAGAAACAGGAACTGCAAGTAGTTATTTTACACTGGATTTTTGCGTGGTTAGTAACACGAAGGATCCAAATCAGATCGGAAAATCCCCCCCCCCCCCTATGACCACGGTGTTGCTAGCCCTTCTTCAAGCTATGTCGTTTGCCTCCGTCTTACATGCCTCGTGATGGTTGCAACCGGGGAGGCGACGATGGTGAATTCTTGACCATGGTGGTGCGTGCTGGTTGGCGGCAAGTTCGATAGTGGTGAGGCTTCGTCCTTGCAGGCTCCTGTGCAGCGGACCGTTAGAGAGTAGCGGATTGTGTTTTCGAGAGAAATTGGTCGGCCAGTCCGACACCGATTCGGTGTCACCTGCGGATGACATCTTTCCTTCCTGGATGACGTTGTGGGTACCCTCGATCCATCTTGTTCGGTGTGCCGGGGGAAACCCTAGGACCGGTCTCTAGTCTGGGTAGCAGCAGCATCGTCGCCGCACCCCATCTTAAAGGTGTTGCTTGATACTTGACGCTTCGATGCTAGGAGTGTGGCGAAACTTCTTCGGAGGGAGCCGCGGTTATGGATCACCATCGCTTAGTCGATCCGCCCTAGTCTTTATTTTGTTTTTTCGTGTCTTTACTTTTGGGTATATCTTCTTCATTTTGGTTCTATCGTTGGTTGTATGGTTTGTTGGTTGTACGGTGTGTTGCTATATTAATATAGCGCGGCGAAAACCTATCTCGAAAGAGAAGCTGTACATGTAAACAATGGTGTAATATTTTTTTTAAACCGAGAAACAAGTACTGTTCCTGACATAAGCGGAAAAAAAAGAATATATATTTGAATAAAACGGTTAGAAGCAAGGAAAGAACCCGCTGCCACCTTCCAGACGGGTTTTGTATTCCCGGCGTTCGACATCTACCGGCTGACCGGCAACGGTGAGAGAGAGAGGAAGCACAAGTTTGGCTGCGGCTCGGTTGAGCCACCCAAATTTCGACACGTGGGCGCTCTCGTTGCTGTTTTTGTCAAAGAAACAAGAACTGCAAGTAGTTATTTTACACTGGATTTTTGCGTGGTAGTAACACGAAGGATCCAAATCAGAGGGGGGACAGCTGCAGCGCTGTCCTCATCATTCACCGTTCACTCGACCAGGCACTGCGCGCAACTGGCATATGGCAGCATCGATTAGAATGGATGCTACAGCCTACAGCGCACGTGCATGCCCGCTCGCGCGCGCGGATAGCCGATCGGGACGCGTATGTATATATCGCGGAGATGACTTGGGTAGAATCAAGTGAGGATATATGAGAACAATTGTTTTGAAAATACAAAATATGTGTTCAAATAATTTGAAAACATGACAATACACATTTGTGTTATATATGCAAGACAAAAAGATAAATTTAGGTGTGAATAGTCTGAGGATGAATATTGTTCAGCCAGATCTAACATTATTCACATTCAAAATTTCTCTTTTTTGTTTCTCGGAGTGTAGATCAATTTTAAGCTGATTTTTTTGGAATTGTAGATACAACCCATTGACATGTTGTATATCATTTTCAGATTTTTTTTCGCATTTTGAAAATATGTTTTCTGTGCGCTGATCCAATGATCCCACGTAATGGAGAGATCGTCGCGCGACAGTGGGTGACGGCTCCCGCTGGCCGGCTCAGTGACTCCACTTGCACGCCTAGATTGATGGCTACATCCACACTGCTAGTGCGGTGACCGAGTAACCTGTGAATTGTGGGAGATGTCGTAGCAGATATGCACACTTCGTTGGTTGTCGTGTGCGGGTGCAAGTTTCTTTTTTCTTTTTTTGTGAATCGTGCGGGTGTAAGGTCGATGATGCTTTCGTGCATGGTTTGCAACTCGGCCTAGGTTAACAAGTTTGTGTCTCTTTTGTTAACTTTTTTTTAAAATACCAACTTTCGAGTTGTCATAGATCTCATTAATAACCCTTTGATAGTGTGATGACAGCAATGGGCCCACCAATTAGTGCGGACCTGCATGTTGGACCATGAGGCCGGTCAGGTTTGGCCAACAAGTTATTTCTCTTCCTTGTTCTTTCATAGGTGGGGGATGCGGTGAATCTCAGCGGTCACGATTGCTCGAGTGGCAGCGCAAGTGCAGGCGATTGACTCCCTTGTCCTTGAAATCAGCCCCTTTTGTGAGGAATTTGGCGCCATTGAAAGCGCTCCACCGTTAGCATAGTCGCCCTCTACATCTCTACAGACCAAGTTAAGCTCTGAGACATTGTCCTTCCTGCTTGCCAATGTCCACTTGCTTGTCCGTCAGAAGGAATCGGCGTCGTAGGCCATCTTTCGATCATTTTGAAAAAAAACTGATGCCCCAAGACCGATACCATGAGGATTCCAGCTATCCGCCAAAATATGCACGATATGGACTTGAAGACGCCCACCAACATCTCGTGCGCGTCGAAACATACATGCGATGCCGATGGAATCATTCACAAATAGTATCGTTACTACAACTTCATGATGTAACCTACAAGAAACATATAATACAACAAGGACCGCAAGAAACCAAGAATACAAATATACAATACAAAGATCCAAATCATAAATAAAGGAACCAAGTACTGACAATAGTATAAATGAGATCAAGAGTCTTGAAGATGACCAGTGACTTCTACGACCCTGCCCGGACCAAGCTGGAAGGGTAACCTTGTTAACATCGTCGATCTGATACATGCCAAACCGATCGTGCCGCGGTTGCTGACAAAAGTGGGAGAAAGCAGAGTGTGAGTACGAAGGTTGTACTCAGCGAGACTAGAACTAGGTTGTGCTCGTCAGGCTATATGGTGGACTTAGCGGCGGTGAAGCTTGAACTAGAAAGCAATAGAGACACGCAACAACATCCCTCTACTCAGAGAAGATAAGAGAGAACGCATAACACTACAAAAGCATAACCCATCCAAATACACATGCCCCTTTTCACTCATAGCGACGTAAAGGCGCTCCACGTCTGACAAGTTTTATTAGATATTGGCTGGAGTAATGCTATATTACTACGCAAGGTGGATGGGCTAGTAGCTCAGTGGCTAGAGCGCAGTGGCGTCTCTTGGCTGGCCAGAGTTCGAATCACGCGGGCGCAATATTTCGCGTGGTTTAGCTCGGTCCACACACACCTTTCTATCTTAATACGGATGCCCTGGGCTTTGTCCTGTTGGTCTTGTTTTTTATATTAGTACGCAAGTTATTAACAATGATATGAAGGCATAAGTTGTTCTATAATCAAGTCATACGTGCTATTAGCCGTTCATAAATGCGGACACGCCTTTTTGATAAGATATACACTCTGCAAGGGTTTTGCAAAATATAACCATGCGCATGCTTCACCCTAAGATATGCTAGTGGAGCCTGACAACATGACCGCTTTCGAAGCAGGCACCCTACTAAGCTATACTCCCTCCAGTCATATTTAGTTGACGTCCAATACTGCCTAGCTGCATGTTGGCTTAGCTACACCCCTCGTAGATACTACCTCCGTCTCAAGGAATAAGGCGCACGCGTATTCCAAGACGAACTTTGACCATAAAAATTGAGCAACAAAATCTTGATTATATTATATGTAATTAGTATCGTTGGATTCGTATTGAAAAGCACTTTCTAATGATGTTAATTTCATTCAACAATTTTTATATATTTAAAGTAATACTTAGTCAAACGAAAAGCACGTAAAACGAGGACGCCTTATTCCTTGAATCGGAGATGGTAATACTGTTCACCGTTGGCATACGTAGGTTCGTGCTTTCGTTGGGAAATAGTCGAGGGAGTGAAGCCGACATCACCGCGCGGCAGTAGACAAGGACGGCAGATAGAATCGGAACCTACCTGCCAAACACCGACCCGGGCCCGCCTCCCTATCCTGTTCAAGCTGCGCCACGCCATTTCAGGGGAACCTTTGCAGAGTTACCATTCTTCCATTCCATCCGTAGTTTCAACAGGCCCCACCCAGCCTCACTGTTTCTTTCCTTGTTCAGGTAATTAAGCCGGTACCGCGGGCCAGGCAGTAACGTTTCCGTCCCAAACGGCGAAACTGCAGCGCAAGTCACGCGAACATCGTATTCCAACGGCACGGGCTGCATCCCCCTTTCAAATTCATCCATCCCGGTTTCAAATCTCTTTATCTATCCCCGCCCCAGTGCCACGCCAGCCGTCCGATCCGTTCACGGCTGACGTGTCACGCCGCCAGCCAAGGGGCAATCTCGTCTTGCCCTACCCCACCCAGCCACTAACATCCCGTGATTATCACGTTCCGTTTGGATTTCCAGAACGCCGTTACCCACCGGCTTCCCCGCTGAACAGCCAGATTCCGGTTGACGGCGCCGTCCGTCGGAGCGGCGGGGCGCCCCTGGCCGTCCGATCCGGATCAGATCCTCCTGCCCCGGTGGGCCTTAACTGGCGTGGTATATGTGTACGCGCACGGGAACCGCGGACGGACGGGCGAGAGGATCCAAACTCGCAAAGGGGAAGCGGCAGCATATCGTCCACCCCACCGGCGCACACCGCACACAGCACACAGGGAAACAGCCAAGGACAAAGGCAGAAGTCGCGAGGGAGGCGAGGACGATGGGGAAGTACATGCGCAAGTGCAGGGGCGCCGTGGGCGACGAGGTGGCGGCCATGGAGGTCACGCAGGCCGTCGGCGTCCGGACCAGGTCCAGGGCCGCCGCCGTCGCCGTCGCCAAGCGGACCAGGAGGCCGCTCCCGCCGTCGCCACTCAGGGCCGCCAGCGCTGCCGTTGCTGCTGCTGCTTCGCCTGCTGGAGGTGGCCAGACCGGCGGGAGCTGCTACCTCAAGCTGCGCAGCCGCATGCTCTTCATGGCGCCACCGCCGCCGTCCACCTCGGCGCCGGCGAAGGGCGCGGAGGCCGGGCTTGGGGCGCCGCTCCCGGCCGGCCTCTCGCGCTGCTCCAGCACGGCGTCCTCGGTGGACGCCTCGTCGCCCGCGCCGCACGACAGGACCCTGCCGTGCCGCTCCGACGCTGCCGAGGTAAGGGAAATTTCCCGTCCGACCTCGAAGCAAACCCTAGAATTCGAATTTCAAATTACGATTCGAGATCTCTATCCTTCTAATTCTGTTGGTCAAAACCGTTGGCTAAGTCTGATTTCGGTGCTCCCCAGGCGGGCAGCGACAACGTTCGGCAGGGATCGGCGAGCGGCAACGACAACTCGGAGAGCGGCCGCGACGACCACCGCGAAAGGTGGGGATGTCGAAATTCTCCCTCGATTCATGCAAATTCTGGTGAATTATGCCTCGTGCCGTGCTCCTGACGCCTTCCCGCTTGCCGGTTTTGAAAATTCAGGAGGGAGACGACGCCGTCCAGCCGCCAGCTCCCCGGCGAGTCGAGCGATATGGAGTCGGATCTGGCGGGGCGAAGAGGCAGCCGCTCGCTGCCGTCAGCGTTGACGGCTTCCCAACTCCAGGCGGCCGCGGCGAGGGCGAGGATGCCCGAGGCGGCGGAGATCGAGGAGTTCTTCGCGGCGGCCGAGGAGGCCGAGGCCAAGCGCTTCGCGTCCAAGTAAGTACTACTCCCTCGCTCGCTGCAGCCCAAAAACCTTAATTACTACTAGCTCCCCCCCGCCGGCGCGCGTCCTAATTAACCTGCGATCTCGGTGGCCAGGTACAACTTCGACGTCGCCCGCGGCGTGCCCCTCTCCGCCGGCCGCTTCGAGTGGTCCCCGGCGGTGACCAGCAGCTAACCAGCTGCGCCGCTCAAAGCGTGCGAGCGCGTGCAAAGGGGTGGGAGAGAAGCTGTAGCTAGAAAGTCGCTCACTGTAGAGGCCGGCCGTGTGTAAGAAAAAAAGGCAAGGGAAAAGATGCTCCAGAAAGAGGAATACTCCAACAAAAGAAGCATTATAGCCTAACCAACCAACCAACCACCGATGATTCGATCATCCACCTTTCTTTACTCACACCTTCGCTATCTTCTAATTAATTTCTGGTATTTATTTGTTCAGAACAAAGTTACTCTTGTTGACATGACAGGATAGATCCCTCGGTCCGTCCGTCACCCTGTAATTGCTTACTCCTTACTAGTTAATTACCTGTATCAATCAATTTTACTGTACATCCGTGAGAGCAGCAGCTAGCTGCACTGCAAGTATTAATATAACCATCGCGCGCCATTGTGTCCATTGTGTTACTGGTCCTGCAAGTTTCTATTTCTGCAAGTTTGAAATACAATTATTTTTGGCTACCTTTGTATCTAAGCAACAGACACTAGAGAGCAGAAGGTGAGAAGTGCAGAAGCCATTATCGACATGAAGGGACATGGTACAGGCAAACTGCAGTGGAGGCTTCCATGGCAGAGCATGGCGTGCCGTGGAAAGGAGGTTACTCTGTATCCATGGGGACCCCGATCGGCCACACGCCGGCGGATGGAAGGAAGTCACCTCCCTCTGCCGTCCCAGTAAAAAAAATTAAGGTTCGAGTAAGGTTTAAGGTGGGATTAAACTAAACTAAGCGGGTAAGTAGTATGATTAGTGCAAAGTGTATGATCCACTGATTGGGATCGAGCTGGCTTTGGATCCAGCGCACATGGAAGCATCATGCCATGCATGTGGGAGGGGCGAGAGGGAGGAGGGGGGCATTAAGGAATGTTACTCGCATCGGGATCTGGGTTATTCAGTAGGCTGGGGTAAAAACTAGATGCCACTGGGATTCGGTGCCACTGGCTCGCCGGGAACCCCACACTGTTTACTGGCTTGGCACTGAAACCTGTGTGGATTATAATGGCAGGCCGGCCGGCCCACCGTTTCTCGTGACCTCACCCCATTGGGAGTGTGCGTGAGCGCCTACCGGTTTGTACGCCTACCCCAATTCGGACAATTTCAGCTCCTTGTGCCATGGAGACTCTAGCCTGTGTTTTATTCGGGAATCTGGATATTCCTTTCTGGCATGCCACTTTTTACCTGTGCCGAGAGCAAGCCGAAATTTCATTTTTACACCCTTTTGGTGTTTGCAAGATTATCACAACATGCTCTACTCCTGAGAGGCTGAGAAGAAGAGAAAGGGCAGGTCACATCCATGTTCAAGTCAGTGCGTAAAGTGCCCCTGATAGGACCAACGAAAAGTGGGAATTAACAATGCGCAAGTGAGCTACTGGAGAGATGGAGAGGATCATGCATGAGCACGTTAGTTACGGCTCACAGAATAAGCTCGATCTAATTATAATGCGAGGCCGAGATCCGTGGAACGTGGGGGGCGAGAAGGAGATCATGGCCGGCCTTCATGGGAGATCCCTCCATCGATCGATCAGGGTGCCAGTGCGCTGTTTGGTGTCAGTAATTTGTCTCCACGGAACGGTGAAAAGGGGGCAGAGCTCCTTCGGAAGCGTATAAAAAAGGCGGTAGTTTACCTGGGGAAGCGCGGTTTGGGACTGTGGAGAAGAAGGTGGGGATCCCCAAGCGGGTAAACATTCCGCGCACGGGGGGTAATAATGGCCGCCCAGTTCTATACTCTACTCCAAGCGGTGGCGCTGAAACTGATGGGCTTTGGAGTCCGGAAGTGGCAGAGTTTCTTTCTTTCTTTCTTTGGGTGAGAGAGAAGATCTCCCGCTCCTGGCAGAGTCTGCAAAGTAACTGCACATTCACAGGTTTGATGCGTCAGTTCAGGATTCTGCTGTTTCTTCTCTCAGATAGTCGGAGCAGAGCAGGGGAATGGCAGCAGCAAACTGCAATTCCTTCAGAAGTTCAGGGCAGTGCCCTCAGGCAGTACTTGCTCTGTATTAAGTGCGTTGCATCCTGCATGTCCAAGTGTACATACTAACTAATCGTGGAATAACGCAAATCTGGAGCGATCGTCTACCTGGCTGTACCGCCGATGCAACGGACCAGCGGAGTACACATCGAGCAAGGAATCGATCTACAGAAATTAATTATGGGAGAGGCCGGCTGCCGGCAGCGTGTAAATCGACTGTAGGCAGTACCATATATAGGACGCGATTTGCGCCTGTGTCGACGGCCAACCGCATGGTATCAGGCACAGGATTAGCGGTACTTGCGCGTACGTACCCACCAAATCTTCCCCTCTTGTCGCGGCTCATGTCGTGGTGGTGCCACAGTACGGCGGCAAATGCGCTGGACGTGCAACGGGATTTTTAGACAGTGTCGCTGTGCCACATCCGTACTGCTACTCCTAATACGCGAATTGAATTTGTTGGCCTAATACGGGCATTTACGCGTCTTTAATACAGATCGGGATTTCGATCGGATCTATTTGCGTGCCATCTAGCGTGTGGGTACACTCTCTCTGCGAAGAAGGATAAAAAATTGCACACAAGTTTGTTAGGCGAGCTGAAGGTGTTCACCATGATTTGTGACTTTTGTATACATTCTTTCCGTATGATTATACCAATTTTTGTGTGTCCGCCACTATCTAAAGTTCATGCCTTCCATTTTTGTGGTTTTGCCGATCATTTTTTTCTGAACTTTCGAATTTTCAACTTTTTCCAAGTTTGAACTTTTTAATTTGACTATTTTAAATCTGAATTGTACTAAGTTTGAACATTTTTAGATTTGAACAATTTTTAAATAAAATATAAAGAAAAATGAGATAATGGGATAAACCAAACCTCTTACCAGCCATGTTTAGTGCGGCCCATGACGAGAACACTCTAGTCGGAGGGAGCGCCTATTCTCCGCCTTAAGTGGAGCGAGCGATTGGCTCCGCATACCCACGCCTATTATAGGCTTGGCCCATTTTGGCTTGGAAAGCCGCCATACCACGCGACTTTATGGGCTGCTCCCAATGCGGCACAGATAAAAAAGCACTACCTTCTTCGTTTACGTTTTTCTTTATTTAATTTTATTATGAAAATATTCAAATTTTGAAAAAATATGTAAATTTTAAAATGTTCAAATTTGAAAAGATATTTTGATTTTAAAAATGTTAAATTAAAAAATGTCAAGACTTAAAAAATGTTCATTTTTTAAAAATATTCAGATTTTGAAGAAGTTCGAATTTGAAAAAATTTCAAAAAAATGTGCAAGTTTTGGAAATGATCAAATCTGAAATTTATCCAGATTTAATAATGAAAAGTGTCAAGGAAAAAAGAGCGAAAGGAAAGAAAAACTAAAAAACCCAGCCCAATCGGAGAAACCAATAAAATATAAGGAGAACCAGCGACACACAAAAAACTACTAAAAGAAAAGCGCTATACAACACGTGTTAATGTGCTGGCGCATCTATCAGCTCGCTTGGGACCGCATCGCTGCCGCAGTGACCTGGTCGATGTATAGGTTTAGCCTAGGTAGGCCTACTTCTAGTCTATCCTATCATCATTGCTCCACACGCAGAAAAGATCTCATGTAGCCGGGTTTCCCTATACCCCGCCAGCGTGCGTGCGGTAGTAGCGCACGCAGGGTTCCCCCCCCCCCCCCCACACACACACACACGCCTCCGTGTTGGGCCGGCCCAGCCGCCCAAGAAGGGTCATCTCCATTTTTTCTATTGATTTCTCTAAGAAAAATTAGATTTGCAAAAATTCAGATTATAAACAATGTTCAAAGTTGAAAAAGTTAAAATTTGAAGTAATTGTACAAATCCAAAATTTGCGCAAAATTGAAAATTTGCTCGAAATTTAAAATTTGCTTGAAGTATGAAATTTTCTTAAATTTGAAATTTACACAAATTTAAAATTTGCTCAAATTTAAAATCTGCTCAAGGTTTAAAAAATGTTCAGATTTGAAAACTGCTCAGATTTGAAAACTATTCAGATTTAAAAGATGTTCAAATTAAAATGTTCAAACAATAAAGGAAACAGAAAAAAAAAAAAGCGAAAAAACCAGAGCAAACGAACCATAACCGAAGAACCAATTAAAATCCGACCAAAAACCAAAAAAACCGCGAGCCTGTGGCGAACGACGAAAGAAGAACGATGGAACGAGCGAAATGGGCCAGCCCAATACGTACCCACGCGCGGGCGACGCGTGGTAACACCTGCTAATGAGCGGGAAATATGTTTTTCCCATCCAGCCCATTTCGTTCGATGGCCCTTATACGCGGAAGGACACATGGGCGTCCTTTCCTTGGTGATGCTGATGCGGCCTGTGGCCGGAAGCCCAAGCCAACCCAGAGCTAGGCCGACGGACAACTTGGTGGCTGGCCCGCGGAGCTCTATTACATGCAGACAGCATCGCCGCTTTTCTTTCCGGGCAGAGCTATAAACGGGCCGACACAAATCGGTCGCTAAAACTGACTGCATGTCTGGGGTATCTCGAGCAAACCGACCCATAAAATAGGATAAAACTTTTTTTCATTCATAAAAGCCCATAACTTCTACATAATTATAAAAATCAAGAAAAAAACTTAGAAACTAAAAAGGGTCAGCAAGGCATGCTAAAACCTAGCCATGGGCTACTTCTCGTCGTAGCTGACCGGGTCGATGACCTTCGGCATCTGCCATGGCAGTTGTAGACCGGCGGTGGAGGAGGAAGGGAGCATGAGGTGACGGCGGCCACGTATCCCAGGCCGAGGTTGGAGCATGAGACGGCGCGCGGGCGTGGGTGCGTGTCGGCATGGCCGGAGGAGTCGCCGACCTCCCCTGCGCCAGCGTGGATTCACTAAGCTGGATGGTGAAGCCGTCCCACATAGCGAGTAGGTCGAGCTCGCTATTGGCCATTGCCATCGCAATGGCCTCCTCCTCGCTGATGTCCAGCAGCTGGGTCACCGGATCCCACGACGGGTCGTCGTCGTCGTGGTCCTTGTCTCCGCCTTCGACGTGGGCGTCGTTGTCATCCTAGTCCTTGTCCTAGTCCTCCTCCTCCTCCTGCTTCCCGTCCTCATCCGTGTACACGTCCTTGTCGTCTCAACGGGGCTCGCGGTTGAACAAGTTGATATCACCGAGGTATCCCGCTCGTCGGCGCGGGTCGAAGTCCCACATTCCGAACAAGATCCAATTGTAAGAGGTCAGCGCAAACGCCTCATCGTCACGCAGATCCGATGGCAAGATGCGTTGGACCTCGTGGTGGCGCTCTCGTCCCTCATGTGGCATGGGAGGGCCCGTCACGCCGCTGGAGTTCAGATACCTGCCTCCTCCCAGCAGGCCCGCATCCGGTCATGGCACTGGCCGGTTCTCCTCCCTGAGCCAGCGCGCAAAGTCGACGGGGACATGTACCGTTGGTGTCGTGGCTTCTTGCCGGTACCCGAGCCGCCGGCCTCATGGTCGTTCTTTGCCTTGCGGTATAGACAACCCTTTCCCATGGCATCGGTTGGGTGGATGTCTGGTGAGGTGGAGGGCTCTGACAATGGCGTGAGCGAGAAAAAGGTCGTCACCAATGGCCCTTCAGTTCTGCGGTGATGAAGGCAAAGCATCATGGTCGCTATCAGTCGGGCCAGTGCGAGATGCATTCACATAAGCGGTAGCGTTCGTGCAGACGCATTTGCGGCTTATATTTGGGATGCATTTACGTCTTGGCGGACATACCAGTCAATATGCGTCGGACCGCTGGACGTGGGTACGGATGCATACTTCGACCGCCCGATTGCAAATGGTCGATGCGCGTCCGTTGGGTCATTTGAGATACCCTAATAATGCATAGGATCAATGGGATCGTTCACGAGCATACGAGGCGACGGGCCAGCAAGCGTGCACCATGACTGACCGACCGATGATTGTGATTTGTGATGGTGCATTGCATTTGGTGATGAGACCCGACCGATACGAAGGAGCACAAGACAAAACGTTTGGCGCCCCACCACGGGCCGGTGTCCATCCGCAGACCACACCACACCAGGAGGCTAGCTAGCTGTGTGAGGACGACGACGCATGGCGGCATGGGGTTCGTTGATAGTCGTCGTGGGTGGGAGTAGTGCACCTTGCGCCATGCATGATTTGATTGGTAACGCCAACACAAATTCAGATGTTTGTCCGGAGATCGGGACGTACGGCCGGGCGCGCGGCTCAGCAGAAAGGTGCTGCTGCGCTGTTCCTGTTCTAGTCGCGGGCGCCCGGTCGGTAAAAGCTAACGAAAGGCCAGATGATCGTGTCAATGATCACTTCTGCAACGGATCTGAAAGAATCTATATATGCGATGTTCAAATAGCTTTAGTCATGTAGTACAGACAGTAATGGACCGGAAATTAATTTAGAGTCCACTTTTGTCTTAGTTTAACAAACTTCTGATGTATCTCACCAGCCTTAAGATCGGGTGCTTCTTGATGAAGCGGGATATTTACATGGTCACCATCTACAACTATTCTACGACTGACGTGCTCATGAGGTGCCTTCAGAGCAAGCTAGCTCTTGCCATGATCGTACACCGAGGGTTTATGCCTCTCATTACGGTGATCTCATTATCTCACCACCGGAAATTCAGACTATGCCGTACGCGCGAAAGATATGCCAAATCCTTTGCCATGTCTAGTTTCCTTGAGTTCTCTTTGTTTGGAGAATATATATAGTGATGAGCTCCAATCAACCTCTTTATTTTAAAGCAATATATATTAAGCTAAAACCTTTCAGTTCCCTTCGGTACCCTGGTAAAAAAAGAGTGAGTCTGGTACTTGCTGCCCTGAAATCAAAGAATAGTTACATCGTTTAGATGTTTGTCTAGGAGAAAGCTAGGGGGTTCATCGATCCAATTACACGAAATATTCTCAGAAAAACTATATCTAGCTAGCTCGTGTGCCACTTGGTTACCCTCCTCGGACAAAACCTGAACGACACATGACCAATTCTGGACACAAAATCAACGCAGTCCGCATAAATTGCAGCTGATGAGCTCCACCATCTTTGTTCACCCGTCAATGCCTGGATGGTCTCTAAAGAATCAGACTCCACTATTGCTACATTCAGATTGTTCTGCCAACTTCAGACCCTCTCTAATAGAAATAGATTCTGACATCTCCACACTCGGGACGTGAGGGATCATAGTACAGCTTGCTGCTCTGAATTTTCCTTCATAGTCTCGTAACACTGCTCCTGCTGCACCTGACATCTCCTCAACATTAAAGGATGCGTCCTGATGTTCTGTTTTGCAGACCTAACTGTGTAAAATCCATGCTTTGTTAGTCCCCATGATATAAAATCTGAAAAGCCATTAGGATTAAGGGGGTTTTGTAAAATTCTTCGGGTATCTAGGGAATTAAAGATTGAACTCACTAACTCTTCATCCCATTGTCCAGAAATAGGATCCAGTAGCTGGCTGACTTCAGTTAAAAACACCAAACCTCTAGGGATAACAACTTTCCTGTTTTGTAGGGATCCAAGGATCGTTCCAAATATTTATTCTTTCCCCGTCTCCAACACGCCAAATGTACCCTCTTTTGAAGGTCGTCAAACCTGCTAAGATGCTTTGCCAAGTGAAGGAACACCCGGCCTTTGGCCCAGCTTTGAGAATATCACCTTCTGGATAATACTTGGCATGAAGAACCTTTGCACATAAAGATTCTGGTTCATCTATTAGTCTCCACACTTGCTTTGCCAACATAGCCAAGTTGAAGGACTGGAAATCTCTAAATCCCATACCCCATCATTTTTGGGAAGCACAGTTTCCACCATGCGTACCAATGCATCTTATTACTGTTGTCATCATCTCCCCACCAGAATTTAGCAATAGCATCCATCATACTTTTACAAACATTTTTTGGGATCAGAAACACTAACATAGCATAAACAGAGATAGCTTGGGCAATTGCTTTTAGAAGGATCTCCTCCCTTTAGTAGATAGTTGCTTCTCTTTCCAACCATTAATTCTTTGAATGATTCTTTCAATAAAATGTTTAAAGCAGTCACTTCTGTCAGCCCCAACCAAAGCAGGCAGCCCCAAGTACTTGTCTGAGAGGGCTTCAGTATCAATATGAAGGGCCTCACATATCTCAGATCTTAGAATAGCATGAGTATTGGGGGAAAAGAACACACTAGACTTGGCTAAACTCACCATCTATCCTGAATTAGCACAACAGGTATCAAGAACTTGATGTAAGGAAGTTACATTAGTCATATCCGCTCTCATGAGAATCAGGGAATCATCAGCAAATAAAAGGTGTGAAACTGACGGTGCATTTCTGCACACCCGTATCCCACCAATGCCACCAACTTCTTCTTCATACAACAATAAGCTCGATAAACCTTCCGCATACAACAGAAACAAATAAGGGGATAGGGGGTCTCCCTGACGGATAATGGGAGTGAATATTGATACGTCTCAAAAGTATCTATAATGTTTGATGCTCCATGCTTGTTTTACACCAATTCATATATGTTTTTCTCATACTACGTTGCACTTTTATACATTTTCCGGCACTAACCTATTAACAAGATGTCACAGTGTCAGTTCCCTGTTTTTTGCTGTTTTGCATTTCAGAAAAGTTGTACAGTAAATATTCTCGGAATTGGACGAAACAAAAGCCGAAGTCAATATTTTACCATAACAAAGACAGAGTCCAGAGGGGAGTCGAAGGGGGGCAGCAGGGCGGCCACGCCAGCCCTAGCGGTGGCCTGGCCCTGACCCGCGCCTAGGGATGGTGTGGGCCACCCTGGCCTCCACCGACATCGCCCCTCCACCTATTTAATCACGATCTCGGGAAAAACCTAAACACCGGAGCCTCCATCCACAAAAAGTTTCGTCGCGGCCGCCATTGCAGAACCCATCTCGGGAGGGTTCCGAAGCTCTTCCCGGTACCCTGCCGCAGGGGGAAATCATCGTCGGAGGCATCTACATCGCCATGCCCGCCTTCGAAGTGATGCGTGAGTAGTTCATCCCTGGACTATGGATCCATAGTAGTAGCTATATGGTTGTCTTCTCCAATTTGTGCCTGATACGTCTCCGACGTATCGATAATTTCTTATGTTCCATGCCACATTATTGATGATATCTACATGTTTTATACACATTATATGTCGTATTCATGCATTTTCCGGCACTAACCTATTAACGAGATGCCGAAGAGCCGATTCTGTTGTTTTCTGTTGTTTTTGGTTTCAGAAATCCTAGTAAAGAAATATTCTCGGAATTGGACGAAATCAACGCCCAGGGTCCTATTTTTGCACGAAGCTTCCAGAAGACTGAAGGGGGAAGGAAGTGGGGCCACGAGGCGCCGCCACAACAGGGCGGCGCGGCCCAGGCCTTGGCCGCGCGGCCTGGTGTGTGGGGCCCTCGTGTGGCCCCCGCGTTGCCCTTCCGCCTACTTAAAGCCTCCGTCGCGAAACCCCCGAGTACCGAGAGCCACGATACGGAAAACCTTACCGTGACGCCGCCGCCGCCAATCCCATCTCGGGGGATTCCGGAGATCGCCTCCGGCACCCTCGCCGGAGAGGGGAATCATCTCCCGGAGGACTCTTCACCGCCATGGTCGCCTCCGGAGTGATGAGTGAGTAGTTCACCCCCGGACTATGGGTCCATAGCGGTAGCTAGATGGTCGTCTTCTCCTTATGTGCTTCATTGTCGGATCTTGTGAGCTGCCTAACATGATCAAGATCATCTATCTGTAATTCTATATGTTGTGTTTGTCAGGATCCGATGGATAGAGAATACTATGTTATGTTGATTATCAATCTATTAACTATGTGTTGTTTATGATCTTGCATGCTCTCCGTTATTAGTAGAGGCTCTGGCCAAGTTTTTACTCCTAACTCCAAGAGGGAATATTTATGCTCGATAGTGGGTTCATGCCTCCATTAAATGCGGGACAAGTGACGGAAAGTTCTAAGGTTGTGGATGTCTTGTTGCCACTAGGGATAAAACATTGATGCTATGTCCGAGGATGTAGTTATTGATTACATTACGCACCATACTTAATGCAATTGTCCGTTGTTTGCAACTTAATACCGGAGGGGTTCGGATGATAACCTGAAGGTGGACTTTTTAGGCATAGATGCATGCTGGATAGCGGTCTATGTACTTTGTCGTAATGCCCAATTAAATCTCACTATACTTATCATATTATGTATGTGCATTGTCATGCCCTCTCTATTTGTCAATTGCCCGACTGTAATTTGTTCACCCAACATGCTATTTATCTTATGGGAGAGACACCTCTAGTGAACTGTGGACCCCGGTCCTATTCTTTACATTGAATACAATCTGCTGCTATTGTTCTACTGTTTTCTGCAAACAATCATCATCCACACTATACATCTAATCCTTTGTTACAGCAAGCCGGTGAGATTGACAACCTCACTGTTTCGTTGGGGCAAAGTACTTTGGTTGTGTTGTGCAGGTTCCACGTTGGCGCCGGAATCCCTGGTGTTGCGCCGCACCAACCTTCGACGTGCTTCTTGGCTCCTCCTGGTTCGATAAACCTTGGTTTCTTTCTGAGGGAAAACTTGCCGCTGTACGCATCACACCTTCCTCTTGGGGTTCCCAACGGACGCATGTTGTACGCGTATCAAGCATATTTTCTGGCGCCGTTGCCGGGGAGATCAAGACACGCTGCAAGGGGAGTCTCCACAATCCAATCTCTTTACTTTGTTTTTGTCTTGCTTTATTTTATTTACTACCTTGTTTGCTGCATTATATCAAAACACAAAAAAATTAGTTGCTAGCTTTACTTTATTTACTGTCTTGCACTCTATATCAAAAACACAAAAAAATTAGTTACTTGCATTTACTTTATCTAGTTTGCTTTATTTACTACTGCTAAAATGGCCACTCCCGAAAATACTAAGTTGTGTGACTTCACAACCACAAATAATAATGATTTCTTATGCATACCTATTGCTCCACCTGCTACTACAGCGAGAATTCTTTGAAATTAAACCTGCTCTCATTGAATCTTGTTATGCGAGAGCAATTTTCTAGGTGTTAGTTCGATGATGCTGCTGCCCATCTCAATAATTTTGTTGAATTGTGTGAAATGCAAAAGTATAAAGATGTAGATGGTGACATTATAAAATTAAAATTGTTTCCTTTCTCATTAAGAGGAAGAGCTAAAGATTGGTTGCTATCTCCGCCTAAGAATAGTATTGATTCATGGACTAAATGCAAGGATGCTTTTATTGGTAGATATTATCCTCCCGCTAAAATTATATCTTTGAGAAGTAGCATAATGAATTTCAAGCAATTAGATAATGAACATGTTGCACAAGCTTGGGAAAGAATGAAATATTTGGTTAAAAATTGCCCAACCCATGGACTGACTACTTGGATGATCATCCAAACCTTCTATGCAGGATCGAACTTTTCTTCGCGAACCTATTGGATTCAGTCAGCTGGAGGTACCTTTATGTCCATCACTCTTGGTGAAGCAACAAAGCTTCTTGATAATATGATGATTAATTACTCTGAATGGCACACGGAAAGAGCTCCGCAAGGTAAGAAGGTAAATTCTGTCGAAGAAACCTCTTCCTTGAGTGATAAGATTGATGCTATTATGTCTATGCTTGTGAATGATAGGACTAATGTTGATCCTAATAATGTTCCGTTAGCTTCATTGGTTGCTCAAGAAGAACATGTTGATGTAAACTTCATTAAAAATAATAATTTCAACAACAATGCTTATCGGAACAATTCTAGTAACAACTATAGGCCATATCCTTATAATAATGGTAACGGTTATGGTAATTCTTATGGAAATTCTTACAACAATAATAGGAACACACCCCCTGGACTTGAAGCTAAATCTGGAACTGGATCAGCATAGTCCAATGGACTATGGACTTATTTTTGTTGGACACAATTGGATTGGATTACAATGGACATGGATATTAATGGACATTTGATCCAGCACTATTGGATGGACCGTGGACGTAAAGAGTGAGCGATCCAAAATCCACTAGACACGTGCATTCTGCATCGGTCGTGGTCGTTATCTCCTATCTGCGGTGGGACTCAATTGTCATGTGGACAAGAACGGCCACCAGACCGGAGCCGGCGAGTGCGATTCCATTCCCTGCAGCGCCGACCTGGCCGCGCCGGCATGGCCGCGCCGGTGCCCGCGCTAGTGTCGGAGGTGCGAGAGTTGTTGTCGCGCGTGAAGAGCGACACGAAGGGCGCGTCCTCCACCCGGAACTTGATCAGGAACCGGTTCGTCGGCTTGGGAGCTGCGCCGCCACCGTTGCCCTCCGCCGGAGCGGCGGCGAGCTTGGGCTTGCTCAGCTTAAGCAGCAGCACGCGGAACTTGGTCTCCGGCCGGAGGAACTCCGCGGGGGGGCTCGGCCCCTGCCATCGCGGCAGCAACCTCCGCCGCCTCCTTGGCGACGCCGCCGTCCTCGCCGACCCACTCCACGGCCACCACCTCGGCGCCGCCGGACGCGACGTCGCTGGCAACGGAGAAGTTGAACTCGACACCGCCGTCGTCCTCGCTGACCGGCTCCACGGCCTCCGTCGCCAATATAGCCGCATCCGCCGGTCACCTCCGCGAGCGGGCGGCCGCAGCTCCTGTAGACGGCGAGGGCGCCGCGGGCTCCTATAGACGGCGCCCGGTATGAGGTGGGACGGTGGATCGAGACAGGGGAGGGGATTGGGAGTTTTTTTTTAATTAGGATGGGTTCGGGAGGTTGACGAAGGCAGAACAGAGAGCCTAGGTGCGGTCGCGCTCGCGAGGGACAAATCGTGATGATTAGTAAGCTCCATTCGGACCTTGGATATCCATTATTATAATTGGTTGGACTTGGACGGACGTGGATATGTGTCACTGTAGCGTGGATTGGAGATGGACCGAACCATGCGAGACTGGACATTCCCTGGACATCTACGTTTTGGATTTGGACTCTGATCCAGTTCCAGGTGTACTTGAAGCTATGCTTAAAGAATTTATTAGTACACAAACTGTTTTTAACAAATCTGTTGAGGAAAAGCTCAATAAAATTGATATTCTCGCTTCTAAGGTTGATAGTCTTGCCTCTGATGTTGATCTTTTGAAATCGAAAGTTATGCCTAATAAGGATATTGAAAATAAAATTGTTACTACATCAAATGCCATCCAAGTTAGAATTAATGAGAATATAAGATTGATGGCCGAATTGCATGCTAGATGGGAAAGAGAAGAAAATGAAAAACTAGCTAAAGAGAATAATGTAGCTAAAGTTTGGACTATTACCACCACTAGCAATGCTAATGCTCCACATGTTGCTGCACCTCCTACTATTAATGGTAAAATAATTGGTGTTGGCAATGTTACTACTCCTAGTGCAAAGCGTGCAAAATTGCCTGAAACTGCTAAAACTGCTGAAACTGCCTGTGATAAAACTGCTGAAATTTTTTCCAACATTGGGGATGTGTTATCACCGGAATTTAACCGAGTCAGAGGTGGGCCGCGATCAAGATGGTTTGAAGATGTATATATATGGAGGAATACGTAGATCGGCCTTTTATACCAAGTTGGGCTTAATGGCCCGTGTATCTGTAACATATTAGATCGTGTTTTAGTTTAGAGATAGAATCTTACTCGTGCACGGTTTAGTGCACGTCCACATTAGAAAGTCCCCTGGACTATAAATATGTACCTAGGGTTTATGGAATAAACAACAACTCACGTTCAACCCCAAAAACAAACCAATCTCGGCGCATCGCCAACTCCTTCGTCTCGAGGGTTTCTATCGGTAGCGACATGCTGCCTAGATCGCATCTTGCGATCTAGGCAGCACAAGCCCCACGTTGTTCATGCGTTGCTCGTATCGAAGCGCTTTTGATGGCGAGCAACGTAGTTATCATTAGATGTGTTAGGGTTAGCATTGTTCTTCGTTTAAGCATGCTTACGTAGTGCAACCCTTGCATATCTAGCCGTCCTCACGCCTATCCCGGTGTGGGGGCGGCACCCCGCTTGATCATTATTTAGTAGATCTGATCCGTTACGATTGCTCCTTGTTCTACAAGGATTAGTTTAATATCTCGCAATAGTTTGGCCTTACAAAGGGGGAGGATCCTGTGGCACGTAGGGTGGCGTTCGCAAGTCCTAAACGGGATGTTCCTAGGATCAACTTCATGTTGGTTTTCCGGCCTTGTTTAGGATCGGCTTACGAGCACCGTGCGTGGCCATCCGGCCCAACCTCGGAGTAGGATGATCCGATTATGTGGTGAAAACCCTAAATCGTCGTAGATCTCATTAGCTTCATCTTGATCAAGCAGGACCACCAAGTATTCGTACACCCCGTACGGATCATGGGTGGATCGGCTCTTTGAGCCGATTCACGAGATAACCCGAGAGCCGATCGAGGCTCGTATTTAACGTTTACATGTATGCCCCGGCAGAAACTAAGCGAGGCAATCTCATCACCTTCCCCGACCGGGTATAGGTCGGGTGGCACGCCCTGCACTTCGCAACGCCGCGTGTGACCGGAAGAGCATTGCGGGCCGTCGCTCGGAGGGGTCTCAGCCAGCCGCAGCTCTAGGCTCCCCCGGCTCTACGGTGTTGACAAGGCCGCTGCCCGCCGGTGGGTTTTGGCAGTCAACACATTCCGGCACGCCCGGTGGGACCATCGTCTACATCAACCACATCGCCATCTACTTCGAGATGGCGGACGGCACGCCGGCCGCCTACGAGGATCTGCCGGGTAACTACCTTGCTCGGCTGATGCGCGAAACAAACAATCAAAGGAAGGCCGATAGCGATGACTTCGGCCGATGCGGACGCATTACTCGTCCTCCCGACGGAGCCCGGTGCCCCGCATTTCCGACGAGCCGACTGAGGTTATGTTCACCACATGGTTGCTTGGGTCAAGCGGCGATCTAACGGACAGCAGCCACGTTGACTACACGAGTCCCAACGGGGCTGACTCGCAAGTACAGCGCCTGGGCGTAACGCAGAGCCGATATCTGTAGTTACCGTACAGTATTCGGCTCGAGGGAGGCATACGGTCACCACGCCGGACAGATGGTAAACGATAGCCGGTGGAAAATCGGCTAATAATAAAAAAAAAAACAAGAAGGAGAGAAGCAAAACGTTGCAAACGTAGCGATCAACATATCAAGGCCCTACCGAGAAGCAGAATCATTTGTCTATGAAAGCCCTATCGGAGAAACACGCCGAGGGCGATAATAGCATCAACACGGATGCGTTCCGCCTCAGCAATCTCAGCTTCATCATCTGCGTCTTTGCCCGTCACCAGCTGATTGCTCAGGGAACGGATTTCAGCCAGATCGGCCTTCGGATCGGCCGTGAGATCTTTTGCTTCTTCTTCGTAGCGGGCGACAAGGGCCTCCCTTATCTTGGATGAGCTGTTTGGTCACCCTTACCCTCTCTTCGAGGTCCTCCAACTCCTTGTGCAAGGTTTCGAGTTCGGCACGGGTGGCAGAAGTATCCGTCTTGGCGTCCGAGAGCAGCCTTTTTCTCATTGAGCCGTCGGCACTTCTCGGCAATATCGGCTCTCGCCGGAAGTTGGGAGTGGCGAAGAGTAATCCTTTGGCGAGCTGGATTGAATCCGTGACTTGAAGACCGACAGTGGTGACGGCGGGCCAAAGCTTCACTTGCATGGGCATAGGGAGATGAGAATGGATATCCGCGAGGATACCCTTGACCTCTTCGAATTCTCAATCAGAGCATCAATAGAGGTAGAGAGCAAGTCCTTGAGGCGCCGGAGCTGGCCACGGACCGTGCCGATGTCCGGCTCCCCACTTGCCTTGGAAGGGGTGGGATCGATGGATGCTCGGATCGAACGCAAGCAAGCTCGAGAGATCACAACCCCGGCAAGGCAAACACAAGTGAGTTTAGCGGATGGCAAGGAGCCGACAGAGCCAAAAGGGAAAAACATACCTCTCCCAAGGGGAAGGAGCAGCCGGCGCAAGAACGATCGGCTTTTCCGGGGATTCGGTTGGATCAACCGCTCGTACAGCCGCGCGGCGTCGGGGCAGCCAGATCCAGGGTAGCAGTACGGCCTCTCGTACCTCCTCAACGTTCCCGCTAGAAGTTTCGGCGACCTACAAAAGGAAGGGATTAGCCGATCCAGGTGATAACGGGGCAACAGGAGAGCACGACCACAAAGATAATTACATTCGAGATCTCCTGGCTTGATGGGGAGGTTGGTGGGTTCTTGCGAACCCTCTTAACGCAGCGATGCTTCGTACGTAACCCTGACCTGGTCGGGGCCTGAGGAGTAGGAGTTTCGGTGATCGACCTTTTCTTGGGAGCCGGCGCTGGCGAAGCCGTCTGACTCCGGGTAGTGGACCTCTCGGAATCACCTGAGCTCGATTCTCCCCGGCTGGTTTCTTCGGCTCCACTGGAGGATCCATCAACAGGGGCCTGTAGGAAAGGATGCAAGTGCGGTATGAACAAATTCTTTGGGAAGAAATGCGGACAAGCGCCTGCAGGGTCTAAACCAACTTACACGCAAGCTTTCCTGGGCCGGAGCTTTACGCTTCAGGGTTTTCCTGACAGCTACCTTCCTCACCACCGTCCTCGCCGGAGTCGAGGCTCGGGGGGCAACGAGCCCCGAAGACGCTTTGCTCTTGGAAGCCGATTTCGGTGAAATCGGCTGACCCTGCATTATAACTTTCTTCAGGGGGGGCGAACTCTGGCAGAAGAGAACCACTGGTGCCGGAGGAAGAAAGACGAAAGGGGAGCCGTCGGCTTGTGTAGGAGCTGGGCCATCTTGTTGCTGCCAAGAGAAGAAAGTCAATTCACTGGACAATCACCGTGAGGCAGCTTACAAGAAATACTTAAGTGACGGTACCTGGTCGGCAGGGGGATCATATTCGGCGCCAAGCTCCTTCAGCATTGCGGTCCTAGTGCCTTCCCGAAGACATGGGTTTTCCACATAGACCACCAAGTTTCGAAACCGTCTGTGGTGGAGGAGAATTGGAGGTCATGGGGAATTGGTATGACCAGAGCATCAAAGAAGGTATAACACCTTTGGGCGGTGAGGATGTCAGCGCTCAGCTCTACTTGCTGTCGGATGATGAAGGAAGAAGTGTGGAGGCACCTGTCCAAGACCAAGCTCGCCGAGCCGCTACTATCGGTTGATAAGACTCATAACCCGGCTTGATGATCCGGTTTGAGGTGCTCATGCCAACAGGGGAGAAAGCAAGGACGAATCATGAGGGAGTACAAGTGCTGTGTGCCGGCGTCATCGGCAAAGTCGTCCAATCGGAAAGAGACGGGGTTTTCAAAATTTGCCGATTCGGCATAAGGGTGGAACAGGGGGTTGTCTAAACCTTGGTAGAAAATCTTAAACCACCCTCGTCGCTTCTTTGGGGATCAATCTCGCTACCCGGGAGACCATACAGGGCTTGGCCGTAGCTGGTGCATCGAATTTCCTTGCCATTTTCATCCGGAAAGGTGCGCTTAGTCGGCGATGGGAAGTCCGGGATTTGGCTTTGAAAATATAGTTGGGCCCACGCTGAATGAACCACTGTGGACCGCCGGCTTTAACTCGTCTTGCGGGTGAACAGCTTGACAGACATCGCTTGAAGGGATCGATAAATCTCTCCAAGGAATAACTTGCCTAGACCAAGTTGGGTGCCTTTGGCGAGTTCATAGGCTAGGGAGAGGTAATTCTTGGTAGGAGCAAGTGACGGACCACAGTAATATGAAGTGCTCCAACCGTAAGTTCAAGAAGGCCGTGTGCTCCCTCTCTGTTACCGAGCCTTTGGTTTTCATATAACGATTGAGATAAGCACCCCAACTGGTACACTCTTTTTAGAGGAGAGAGTGAAAGGGACCTTTGGGAGCTTGAATGCAGAAGGACTGGGAGACGCAATGTCTAGCCCTGTGATCATGGCCACGTCCAGCAGGGTCGGAGTCATAGGGCCATGACCAAACATGAAACAGTTCAGTGCGTCGGACCAAAAATAGCCGATGGTTTTCAAGATGTTCTCATTCTTCTCAAGAGGAGACAGCGATAATGACAGAGCATCGGCTATTCCTATAGTTTCCCAAGTGGCATAGTGGGATTTTGATACCCCTATCGTACCATGCCACCCAACCTTCGGGGGATTGGGCCAGGCTCGCAGTGCGCCGGCCCAGGAAGTCGATCTAGGTTTTGGCTCACAAAGGGGATTCGTTAGCTTCGCATGAGATTAACAGAAAGGAGGCTCTCGGAAGAACGAGGACCGAGGCACATCGAATTTGCGAGAGAAGGATGTGGCGTAAGAATGTCCGAAACCTAAATTAGTGGCGTAACGAGGCATTAATTTAGGCGTTGGCATTAATCCCGTGTCAAAGTCAAACGGCGAGGGAAGATTGAGGATTACCTTCAGTCCGGCGACCGTGGTGTCGTTGTTAGGCTGATTCCGCCATGGGATGTGTTGAAGGGGTTGGAAGCCGCGCGGTCGAGATCTCGTGAAGGGGGTGTTGGATTGGAACTGCTCGAGCGGCGATTTGGGGATCTCGACTCGTTTTTGCGTATGGAGGTCGCGAGTTACCGTTTGGAGGATGGCTAGCTCAACGTTGCCCGGTGTGCTTATGAGAGGGACCGAAAAGGAGGTCGTCCGATTTCGACTATCGGCGAACAGCTTGGCTGGGAACGCTTCTTCAGTATTGAAAGAAGAGACAAGAGGCATTGCAACGGTGATGCCACGACACGGCCCGACGAGAGAAAAACATGATGATTTTGGAAATAATATTTCCAAAACCAGGGGGGCATGTGTTATCACCGGAATTTAACCGAGTCAGAGGTGGGCCGCGATCAAGATGGTTTGAAGATGTATATATATGGAGGAATACGTAGATCGGCCTTTTATACCAAGTTGGGCTTAATGGCCCGTGTATCTGTAACATATTAGATCGTGTTTTAGTTTAGAGATAGAATCTTACTCGTGCACGGTTTAGTGCACGTCCACATTAGAAAGTCCCCGGACTATAAATATGTACCTAGGGTTTATGGAATAAACAACAACTCACGTTCAACCCCAAAAACAAACCAATCTCGGCGCATCGCCAACTCCTTCGTCTCGAGGGTTTCTATCAGGTAAGCGACATGTTGCCTAGATCGCATCTTGCGATCTAGGCAGCACAAGCCCCACGTTGTTCATGCGTTGCTCGTACTGAAGCGCTTTTGATGGCGAGCAACGTAGTTATCATTAGATGTGTTAGGGTTAGCATTGTTCTTCGTTTAAGCATGCTTACGTAGTGCAACCCTTGCATATCTAGCCGTCCTCACGCCTATCCCCGGTGTGGGGGCGGCACCCCGCTTGATCATTATTTAGTAGATCTGATCCGTTACGATTGCTCCTTGTTCTACAAGGATTAGTTTAATATCTGCAATAGTTTGGCCTTACAAAGGGGGGAGGATCCTGTGGCACGTAGGGTGGCGTTCGCAAGTCCTAAACGGGATGTTCCTAGGATCAACTTCATGTTGGTTTTCCTCGGCCTTGTTTAGGATCGGCTTACGAGCACCGTGCGTGGCCATCCGGCCCAACCTGGAGTAGGATGA
>NC_061509.1:250107398-250153464 GCF_022539505.1 Lolium rigidum | reverse complement strand
TTGCCAACCGCGACCAAAGCCCCTTTTCCACCGAGTGTATCATTTTTTGTAGCTCAAAATATAAAGTATTTGATTTTTGCATATCTGTGGGATACATCATTAACTACATATGCATTTTTTCCAGAATCTTTTAAAACTCAAAGATATACATTTTTATTTAAAAATAAACAGAGAGGGCTGATGCCCATGCGCACCAAACAGAATACTCCTAAAAGAGCCAATGACGAGTAAGCTAGTCTACTATTACAGCTAATTAAACACGAACGGGCACTGAATAGGGACAGCTATCTACTAGTAGTAGTAATACAGTATGTAGTTTACCTAGTGGTTTTGATAGTCTATCCATTGGGTCCAAATGATGGGAGCACACACGCACGCAGCATCCAAGAAAACATACCAGGGCCGCGAAGCATGTAGCTAACCGAACCCTCCATGCAGAGAAATCTCACTCTCGTACTACCATAGTAACATTGACTATTCTGTTTAGTTTCCTTGTGTCCAAAATTGCACATGGAGGTTACAAACCAAATTAGGAGAGCAACAAAGAATCCATGTTAAAACAAGACTGCCAATGTGGAAGTAAAACTATCCCAATCTGACAAAATTACTGCATCCATCCCTGCAAAAAAGCACTGTGTAGCAGCAGCAACAGAGGTAGTGGGTAGCTTCAGCCAAAATAGGAGCGGCAAATTTGACAAAAATAACCAAAAACCGTTTTTTTAAATACACCGTCCGCGAAACTATTTCACAGAAATAACCCCTTAGCGCCGCGCTGTATGTAGGGCGTTGCACACCACTGTGCCACGCCGTGATGCTCAGCGTGGCAAGGCGGGCCCCGACGCGTGGTAGTGTGGCGTCCCAGACTGGGGCGTGGCATTATAGGTGCAAACGTCGGCTCCTGGGGCGCGGCACTGCGATGCCTATTAGAAAGGCCTGGCCTGACCGAGCCTTCCACTTCATTTCCTTAGCTTGGGCTGAGAGAAGTGGCGACGATGACTAGGGTTTCTCTTCCCCGCCCTCTCTAATCCCCCACCCAAACTTCACAGATCTGAAGCATTTCTCCGTGGATTTCGAGCACACCAAGTTCCTAGAGGTACTCTCCCTCATTTCTCTTGTTTTTGACCTATTAGATTGTTGTTATTGTTGTTGCACACGTCCAAATCTTGGAAGCCCGAAATATATGAATTGACCCAAATGCATGTTTGATGCTAGTTGCTTTGGCCTATTTTGGGCTCCTATGGTGTATATGATGCATTTTCCTTAAGATTGGCAGGTTAGGGTTAGGATTTTTGTAAGGTTAGGGTTAGGGTTATTGTTATGCGTTGTTATGTTGTGTTATGGTTAGGGTTAATGTTGGCTTGGTGTATATGAAGCGGTTTGTTGTCATGTTTTATTTTAGGGATGGCGAGAATTGTCCATGTTCATCATGTCGACAAGTACTCTTTTTGAATGGAAACATCGAGCTGGGCCCAGATGAGGTTTACTTGGTGTTTGACGTAGCCCTAACTATGCGGAGGACTTGGAACAAGCTGGATTGATTTTAATTGGATGGATAGGAGTTATGTTGTTGAGTTGGAGGGAAGGCATAATGCGGGGTTCAATATGCATGTCCGTTGGAAGACAATGCGTATCAACTCCGAGCAAAGTTGGATTGCATACAAGGAGGTGGTAGCCGAATCACTAGATAAGGCTCTTGAGTTGTTTTCCACCAAAAAGGTTGATAATACTTTGAACTTGGACTTGAACCGGTTTGCCTCCCCATTGAACCAAGAGGAAATGAGTGAACATTGTCGGAATGAAGACGAAGTATTTGAAGAGGGAAATGATGAGTATGGGGACGATGAGAATGAGGTTGATCTCCACAACAACAATGTTAGAGATTTGGATAAGTATTTTACCCAAGAAAATATGAACCGTGATCTCCCGTATAGTCGATGCTATGCATCAGACTCGGATGACGACGGACCCGATGAAGAAATTGATGAAGAGGGATTCACGACCAACGAGGCCGAAGCCCACGACAAGGTATTGGGAAGGGATCATCGGGTACCCTTGTTTCGTGATCTTAGTCTTGCGGATGAATCCACGGTTGATGGTGGTAAGGGTGTAGTGCTTGGATGGAGGCCTATTTCTCACGGGATGATAATCACGAGATGCATGAGATTGCTTCGAGATTAAAGTTCTCAACATTGTTGGAGTTGAAGCATTGGCCTAAGGAGTAAACCGTGAAGCGTCATCGTCCGTACACGGTGGTTCACTCGGATGTGAAGACGCGTTACACGGTTAAATGTGAGGAGGATGGATGCCCTTGGGTTGTGCATGCAAGACCATTGAAGGGAGGCCCCGATTGGCACATATCTAGTTGTGTATCAACTCACATGTGCCGGGGCATGAGGATGGATGGAAAAGATGCCAAGCACGAGCACCGACAACTCAAGTCTGAGTTCATCGCTTATAGACTTTCAAACTCCATCTCGTCACTTCCAACAATGAGCATCAAGAGCGTGCAGGAGCTTGTCCAAGCTATCTTCAACTACGAGAGGTGAAGTACGGAAAGGCATGGAAGGCGAAGCAAGCCACATTCAAGATGTTGTATGGTGATTGGGATGAAGCATATAAGCTGCGTCCCTAGGTTGTTGGGAGCGATGGCTGCCACTAACCCGGGCATGGTTCATGTGGTTAAACCGTATGCGAACAAGACTAGGATTTACAACGGAAAAAAGGATCGAGTATTTAGCCGTGTATTTTGGGCATTCGAGCAATGTGTCACTGCTTTTAAACATTGTAGGCCTATCATCTGCGTCGATGGTACCTTCTTGACCGGACAATTCAAGGGCACTCTCTTGGTTGCAATAGCAAATGATGGACAAAACCAGTTGGTTCCTTTGGCTTTTGCTTTGGTTGAAGCATAATTGGGGTGGTTCTTCCATATTTTGAGAACCAAGGTATCACCAACCCACAGAGAAACATGTGTCATCTCGGATCGTCATCAAGGAATCCTCAATGCGGTGAGGATTGACATTCCCGATCATGTTCCATTGCACCATCGATGGTGCATGAGACATTTTTGTGCAAACTTCTATAGGGCTTGTGGGAGCAAGGATTTGGCGGATGATTTTCAAGATTGTTGTCTAGCTGACACAGACCGACGTTTTGCAAACTTGTACAACAAATTGCTTGCTAAAAAAACTCAATCCGGGAGGTCTCGGGTTTCTCAATAGGCACATTCAAGATTTGTCGAAGTGGGCACGAGCATATGATGACGGAGGATGAAGGTACGGTCATATGACAAGAAACTTGGCAGATTGCTTTAACAAGGTTACGAAGGGTGTCTCGTGCATTGTATGTGACGGTAATAGTTCGATATACATTCGACAAGATTAATATGTATTTCCTGAACTACTCAGATGAAACTGACATGCAAATTGCTGGAATGTTCAAGAAGAACAAGCTCAAGTACAAGTACCCACCGAAGATTGACGAGTGGATGGAATTTCAGTCACGTATGGTGGATTCCCAAGTTGCCACACTGTTTGATAATGACGAGCTCATTTACCAAGTTGACGATCCTGGAGGAACCACGACTGACGGTGTCCAACATGGTGGCCGAGCATTCAAGGTCTCACTTAAGGTTTGTGAAGGACATAACACACGGAAATGTGAACAAAGAAAGAGACCTAAGGGAAAGGAAGCTAGAAATAGCCGACCCGCTCCAGGGTCACCACTGAACTCGAAGACCACGTCCCACTTATAAGCCCAAGTGGGTCGCCGCAACTGGTTGCCGTGATCCTCGTAATCGAAAACCTTGGGCCTTCCAAAAGGGAAGCGCTCCCAGCTCTATATGGATAGAAGAAGAAGCAGACCACCAACGGAAGCGTCCTTACCGGTCCTGCAACAAGCTTCAACCAATTACACATGAAGGAGATCAAATATAAGTCATGGCCCAAGTTGGACATGTCATGTACAAATGGGAAAAAAATAAACAAGTGATTACCTCGTGATACAAGTAGGCCAATGCCGCCGAACCCCAACTCCATTCAGTCTCCATATTGGTTAACACTTTCAGCCAGTGCCACTGAGCGGTATTCTTAGTCATGTCAGGAAATAGAGTTCTGGTGATAACATACCACACATACACACGTGCGTACAGCTTGATCACATCCCGGCTATCTCCCTCCGGGGCATGTCTTGAAGTTCTATGAGATACAAGTGAAAGTAGCCCCGGTGGAGGAGACCCTTAATTTCTCACCCTTCTTGTTTATAATATCATCAGGAACCTTGCCAATAAGGTCAAACATTCCGTGCCAATCTTCACAAGATGTGTGATACGTCTCCAACGTATCTATAATTTCTTATGTTCCATGCTAGTTTTATGACAATACCTACATGTTTTGCTCATACTTTATATCATTTTGATGCATTTTCCGGTACTAACCTATTAACAAGATGCCGAAGCGCCGGTTCTCGTTTTCTCGCTGTTTTTGGTTTCAGAAATCCTACACAGGAAATGTTCTCGGAATTGGACGAAACAAAAGCCCACGGCCCTATTTTCCACGGAGGATTCCAGAACATCGAAGAAGAGTCGGAGGCGGCCAGCAGGGGGCCCACCCCATAGGGCGGCGCGGCCTGGCCACCTGCCGCGCCCAGATGTGGGGAGGGAGCCTCCTGGCTCCCCCGACGTTGCCCCTTCCGCCTATATATTCTCCCAGATGCGAAAACCCTAAAGAAATTAGTCATATTCCACGAAGAGTTCCGTAGCCGCCGCCATCGCGAAGACAAGTTTCGGGGGACAGAATCTCTGTTCCGGCACGCCGCCGGGATGGGGAATTGCCCCCGGAGTCATCTCCATCGACACCACCGCCATCTTCATCGCCGTTGCTTGTCTCCCATGATGAGGAGGGAGTAGTTCTCCCCGAGGGCTGAGGGCTCTACCGGTATCTATGTGGTTCATCTCTCTCTCCCATGGTGTGATCTTTATGTGATCATGAGCTTTGTAATCTAGTTGATTATGTAGATGTTACTCTTGTTTATTATGCACTCTAGAGGTTACTTTAATATGAACTCCGGATTAACTCTCCACTGTGTGATGGTGACAGTGTGTGCATCATGTGTGATTCCTTTATGACGTTGTGGAGCTTGTTTACTCCGGCTTGAGGTGTGCTTTTGCAGCCCTACACAATGAATGGTGTTTGTTATCCAACAAGAGGGTGTTGAGAGTAGCATTTATTTATTTAATTATGTGATCATTGTTGAGAGTGTCCACTAGTGAAAGTATGATCCCTAGGCCTTGTTTCTAAGCATTGAAATACCGTTTCCAACAAGTTCTGCTACATGTTCGCTTGCTGCCATTTTTATTTCAGATTGCAATTACTACTTATAATCATCCATATTACTTGTATTTCACTATCTCTTCGCCGAACTAGTGCACCTATACATCTGACAAGTGTATTAGGTGTGGTTGGGACACAAGAGACTTCTTTTATCTTAATTGCAGGGTTGCTTGAGAGGGATATCTTTGACCTCTACCTCCCCGAGTTCGATAAACCTTGGGTGATTCACTTAAGGGAAACTTGCTGCTGTTCTACAAACCTCTGTTCTTGGAGGCCCAACACTGTCTACAGGAATAGAAACGTGCGTAGACATCAAGCTATTTTCTGGCGCCGTTGCCGGGGAGGTAAGGTAAAAGGTATTCACATCCTCCGACTAGTAAGCTATTTCCTAGCACTGTTGCCGGTGTGTGAGTGCTCGAAGCTATTTCCTTTAGATTCTGCAATTATATCTTTTTGTTTCTTGTTTTTATTTCACTAGTTAGGCTTAATGGAAAACGAGAAAAATATTAGAGATCTTTATAGTACTTATCTTGAGTTAGGACATGAGGTGTTTGAAGAGAAAATTAAAAAACCTATGGAACTTTATATGCATGCTAATGGCAATGTTATTAGTATGAATGCTTTGAACACCATTGTTGCTAATGCTATGGAAAATTCTAAGCTTGGGGAAGCTGATTTTGATGAGCATGATATTTTTAGTCCCCCAAGCATGGAGGAGAAAATTTACTTTGATGATACTTTACCTCCTATATATGATGATTACAATGATGACTATCATATTTTCAGTCCACCTACTATTGAGGAGAAAATTAATTATGATTACAATATGCCTCCTATATATGATGATTATGGTGATGAGAATAATAATGATAGCTATTTTATTGAATTTTCTCCCACTACAATTAATAGTAATGACTATGCTTATGTGGAGAGTAATAATTTTATGCATGTAGCTCATGATAAGAATGTTTCATGTGATAGTTATATTGTTGAGTTTGTTCATGATGCTACTGAAAATCTTTATGAGAGAGGACAATATGGTTGTAGGGATTTTCATGTTACTAAAACACCTCTCTTTTTGCTGAAAATTTTGAAGTTGCGCTTGTCTTGTTTTCCTATGCTTATTGCATTATGCTTACATGACTTGTTTATTTACAAGATTCCTTTTCATTGGAAGTGGGTTATACTTAAAAGTGTTTCTTATATTGCTTTTGATGCTCTGTTTTGCTTCAACTCTTATTTCTTGCGAGAGCATCATTAAAATTACTGAGCCCATCTTAATGGCTATAAAGAAAGCACTTCTTGGGAGATAACCCATGTTTTTATTTTGCTACTGTTTTGTTGTGTCTTGAAAGTTGTTACTATTGTAGCAACCTCTCCTTATCATGTTTATTTCATTTTTGTGCCAAGTAAAGTCTTTGATAGAAAGTTGATACTAGATTTGGATTTCTGCACGAAACAGATTTTTAGCTGTCACAAATTTGAGCTGTTCTCTCTGTAGGAGAATCTAAAAATTCCGAAAAAATTCATGAGTAATCCTCAGATATGTACGCAACTTTCATTCAATTTGAGCTTCTTCATCTGAGCATGTTAAGTGCCTCGAAAAATTCGTCTTTACGGATCTGTTCTGTTTTGGCAGATTCTGCCTTTTATTTCACATTGCCTCTTTTACTCGTGTTTGAGTGGATTTCTTTGCTCCATTAAATTTCATTAGCCTTGGGTAATGTCCAGAAGTGTTGGAAATGATTGTGTCCTTGCTGAACATATGAATTTTTGATTATGCACTAACTCTCTAATGAGATTGTTTTGAGTCTGGTGTGAAGGAAGTTTTCAAGGATTAAGAGAGGAGGATGATACAATATGATCAAGAAGAGTGAAAATTCTAAACTTGGGGATGCCCCCATGGTTCATCCCTGCATATTTCAAGAAGACTCAAGCATCTAAGCTTGGGGATGCCCAAGGCATCCCCTTCTTCATCAACAACTTATCAGGTCACCTCTAGTGAAACTATATTTTTATTCCGTCACATCTTATGTGCTTTACTTGGAGCGTCTGTGTGCTTTTAATTTTGTTTGTGTTTGAATAAAATCGGATCCTAGCAATCCTTGTGTGAGAGAAAGACACGCTCCGCTTTTTCATATGAACACTGGTGTTCTTCGTTTTACTTTTAATGTTCATGGGAAAAGTTAAAAGCTGCTGCATTTATTGCTATTTGGTTGGAAAGAGAAAATGCTTCATGTGGTAATTGGTATATTGTCTTGAATAATTTGATACTTGGCAATTGTTTTGAGCTCTCAAGTAGATCATGTTTAAGCTCTTGCATCATGTAGTTTAAACCTATTAGTGGAGAACTACCGTAGAGCTTGTTGAAATTTGGTTTGCATGATTGGTCTCTCTAAGGTCTAGATATTTTCTCGGTAAAAGTGTTTGAGCAACAAGGAAGACAGTGTAGAGTCTTATAATGCTTGCAATATGTTCTTATGTAAGTTTTGCTGTATCGGTTCATACTTGTGTTTGCTTCAAACAACCTTGCTAGCCAAAGCCTTGTACTGAGAGGGAATGCTTCTCGTGCATCCAAAACCTTGAGCCAAAACCTATGCCATTTGTGTCCACCATAACTACCTATTAGTGGTATTTTTCTGCCATTCCAAGTAAATACTTCATGTGCTACCTTTAAATAATTCAAAAGTTATTACTCCTTATTTGTGTCAATGTTTTATAGCTCATGAGGAAGTATGTGGTGTTTTATCTTTCAATCTTGTTGGGCAGACTTTCACCAATGGACTAGTGGCACATCCGCTTATCCAATAATTTTGCAAAAAGAGCTGGCAACGGGGTTCCCAGCCCCAATTAATTAACTTTCATTAATAATTCTCTTCACATGTTTTGTCCTGATTCATCAGTAAGCAACTTAATTTTACAAATAGACACTCCTCCATGGTATGAGAAATGTTGGAAGGCACCCGAGGATTCGGTTAGCCATGGCTTGTGAAAGAAAAAGGTTGGGAGGAGTGTCATCCATAAATAAAACTAAAGTACATGTGTGAATAAAAGAGAAGAGGGATGATCTACCTTGCTGGTAGAGATAACGTCCTTCATGGGAGCCGCTCTTTGAAAGTCTGTTTGACAAGGGGGTTAGAGTGCCCACTACCATTCGTTGACAACAACAAACACCTCTCAAAACTTTATTTTTATGCTCTCCATATGATTTCAAAACTTGAAAAGCTCTAGCACATGATTTAATCCCTCGCTTCCCTCTCGCGAAGGACCTTTCTTTTACTTTATGTTGAGTCGGTTTACCTACTTCTTTCTATCTTAGAAGCAAACACTTGTGTCAACTGTGTGCATTGATTCTTACATGCTTACTTATTGCACTCATCATATTACTTTGTGTTGACAATTATCCATGAGATATACATGTTGAAAGTTGAAAGCAATTGCTGAAACTTAAATCTTCCTTTGTGTTGCTTCAAAATCTTTTATTAATAATCTATTGCTGTATGAGTTAACTCTTATGCAAGACTTTTTTATGCTTGTCTTGAAAGTACTATTCATGAAAAGTTTTTGCTATATGATTCAGTTGTTTAGTCATTATCTTTTTGTTAGCAAACTATAGACCATTCCTTTGAGTCACTTCATTCATCTCATATGATTTACAATAGTATTGATCAAGATCATGTTGGTAGCATGTCACTTCAGAAATTATTCTTTTTATCGTTTACCTACTCGAGGGCGAGTAGGAACTAAGCTTGGGGATGCTTGATACGTCTCCAACGTATCTATAATTTCTTATGTTCCATGCTAATTTTATGACAATACTTACATGTTTTGCTCATACTTTATATCATTTTGATGCATTTTCCGGTACTAACCTATTAACAAGATGCCAAAGCGCCGGTTCTCGTTTTCTCGCTGTTTTTGGTTTCGTAAATCCTACACAGGAAATATTCTCGAAATTGGACGAAACAAAAGCCCACGGCCCCATTTTCCACGGAGGATTCCAGAACATCGAAGAAGAGTCGGAGGCGGCCAGCAGGGGGCCCACCCCATAGGGCGGCGCGGCCTGGCCCCTGCCGCGCCTAGATGTGGGGAGGGAGCCTCTTGGCTCCCCCGACGCTGCCCCTTCCGCCTATATATTCTCCCAGATGCGAAAACCCTAAAGAAATCAGTCATATTCCACGAAGAGTTCCGTAGCCGCCTCCATCGCGAAGACAAGTTTCGGGGGACAGAATCTCTGTTCCGGCACGCCGCCGGGACGGGGAATTGCCCCCGGAGTCATCTCCATCGACACCACCGCCATCTTCATCTCCGTTGCTGTTTCCTATGATGAGGAGGGAGTAGTTCTCCCCGAGGTTGAGGGCTCTACCGGTAGCTATGTGGTTCATCTCTCTCTCCCATGGTGTGATCTTCTTTATGTGATCATGAGCTTTGTAATCTAGTTGATTATGTAGATGTTACTCTTGTCTATTATGCACTCTAGAGGTTACTTTAATATGAACTCCGGATTCACTCTCCACGGTGTGATGGTGACAGTGTGCGCATCGTGTGTGATTCTTTTATGACGTTGTGGAGCTTGTTTACTCCGGCTTGAGGTGTGCTTTTGCAGCCCTACACAATGAATGGTGTTTGTTATCCAACAAGAGGGTGTTGAGAGTAGCATTTATTTATTCAATTATGTGATCATTGTTGAGAGTGTCCACTAGTGAAAGTATGATCCCTAGGCCTTGTTTCTAAGCATTGAAACACCGTTTCCAACAGGTTCTGCTACATGTTCGCTTGCTGCCATTTTTATTTCAGATTGCAATTACTACTTATAATCATCCATATTACTTGTATTTCACTATCTCTTCGCCGAACTAGTGCACCTATACATCTGACAAATGTATTAGGTGTGTTGGGGACACAAGAGACTTCTTGTATCTTAATTGCAGGGTTGCTTGCGAGGGATATCTTTGACCTCTACCTCCCTGAGTTCGATAAACCTTGGGTAATTCACTTAAGGGAAACTTGCTGCTGTTCTACAAACCTCTGCTCTTGGAGGCCCAACACTGTCTACAGGAATAGAAGCGTGCGTAGACATCAATGTGTCAATATAGAGTGGCTTCCCCTCAATGGGGAGTGCAAGTATCATCGACTTGTCCTGCAAAGTCACGGTCATCTCCCCAGTTTGGAGGTGAAAACTATGTGTCTCCGGTATCCAACGATCGACAAGAGCAGTGATGGCGGAAGGGTTCATGTTCGGCGTCCGCCGGTAACCATATGGATGAATGGGAGGAGACCTAGCTTCTCGATGTGCTCCATGTATCGCTCATCGTATGCCGTCTTCCTTGAGGACGAGGCCTCGTGACACCTAAGTCGCAGAGGTCCAAAGACCTACACAAATACAAGCTTCATCATTACAAATGCATTTTAGCATTGGAAAACAATATGTACTACTAGGTTCATTTCTATTACCTGCTTCCTCCCGAACATGAAGTACGCATGGTGTATAGCATCGTAATGAGGATCGAGAAGTGACATCCTACACATACGAGCATGTCAAAAGTCTAGTGTGATCAATAAGAACAATATAAGAAGTAATATGTGAGCCAATGTGACAAGATAAAAAATAATATGTGACTATATCACTACAAAATCTAGCACACAAGACACAAACAATAGTAACACAAATGCTATTCACATCCTACAAGATTAAAAATGGATATAAATTGCTAGATATGCTCATGAACTAGGGTTTCCCTGATATAATATGTGAGAATTTGACTTCAAAATCTAGGCCACACAAAAACTAATCAATATTCCCACATGTGCTATTGCCATGCTACAAAATTGGTTTAGGGTTTAGATTTCTGGACTTTCGATGAACTAGGGTTTCCCTAAAATAGCAAAAATTGAGACATTTCTTGAAATTTTCGGACACAATCAATGGGGATTGAGGGGGAATACCTTGGACTAGTGTTGGGGAGCAAGATCCAGGAGAGATTCACCAATTTGGGTGGTTTCGTAGGAGGTTTGGAGGAGGGAGAGAGGGCCAGTAGCCGCCGCCGCTTCCTGCCGCGTCATGCCGGTTAAAGAACCCTAGAATGGATGGCTCGGGGTTGGGCCGGTCGGGCCCAAATCTTAGGCATCACAGTGTCGTGCCCCAGGAGCCAGCGTTACAACCTGTAGTGTCGTGCCCCAGTCTGGGGCACCACACTACCACAGTACCACGCGTCGGGGCTCGCCTTGCCACGCTGGCGCCTCGTCCGCGCTGAGCCTCACGACGTAACACAGATGTGTGCAACGCCCTACATACAGGCGCATCACTAAAGGGTTATTTGTGTGAAATAGTTTTGCCGACGGTTCATTTTTTTAAATTTCTTTCACTTTTGGGTTATTTTTGTCAAATTTGCCAATAGGAGCAGCATGCATGAGACATACAGTACATGGATCAGAAGCAAGACCTGCAAAAGGAAAACTTAAAGTTCGCAACAAGATCCTTCTCTTTTGGCACTTCCCGGCGTGCGGTGTGTCCATGGTCCTAGCCCTTCTGTTCCGTGACTGAACCTAACCAACGCAGCCGACAGTGCAACGGATAGATCGGTGGCATGGCTGAACGGTTGATTGATGCAGCACGTCGGCATGGGCTACCAGCTCTGCTCAAAGCGGAGAGGATGCAAGAAAGAGCATGAGCGGGTTACTGTACTGTTGGTATTTATTCTAGCTATGGCTAGCTAGGCAGTTGCTGCTTATTTTTCCGCCTTCTACCTACCTAGCTGGTGGAATCCGATGCTTGGCTAGCTAGGATCCCTCGCCGCGACCTCGACGTTTGCTTTGTTTCGCCTTCAATAGATGGAGGCAGGGGCTCTAAGGCGACTTCTCAAACCTATCTAGGGTTCTGCCCTCCGGCTGGCGACGTTGCTGATCTGCTCCGCCTTCGGTGGCCTTAGGGCCTTGGAGGTGTGGCGGACCACGGCCCCTCACCGGTGGGAGGTTTCTTGTTCTTTTTAGGTTGTTTTTAGTGTCTTCTTCAAGATGATGAGGCGGCGGCTACATCATGATGGCGAGAATAAGGTCCTCTCCGCCCTACTCGCTCTAGTGGTGCACCTAGTGCCATCAAAGGGCGCGTGGAGTTGTGTCCGGCGGATCTCCTGGAATAAAGTTCGTCTTCGTTTTCATCGGTGTGGTTATAGGTTTGGTTCTTCCGATCTACGGTTCTCATCATTGGCGTTGCTTGCTGCTCTACTGCGTTGTCCCTTTAGGGCCTTAGCACGATGACTTCGCCTCTGTCTACTACAACAATCTCTACTTTGACAAGCTTTGACCGGCTGCGATGATGGAGGGGCGAGGACAGCAGCGCACATTCGGCTCGCTCAAATGTTTGTAGTGTCCGCTAGGTTGTCCAAAGAGAAATTTGTAAATTTTATTACTTTTGGTATTGTTTGTACTAATGTTGATGATGATTAATAGATCGGTGATCCTTTTCGCAAAAAATCGATGGATGCGGGACCAATTCCTTACGCATGTATGTTTAGACTCGATGGATGGAAGAAGGTAGCTCTACTCGTATCGACCTTGCTGCTACACCGATCGAACAAGTTGGTGCGATGCGTTGCTTTCGCAGTCGACCGGATCAGCTTAGCGGCAGCCATGCGTGCGTGCTCTCAGGGCATCTCCAACGGGGCGCCACATTTCGGACGCGCAAAATGTCCACACATGTCAGTTTGTGTCGGGCAGCGGACACGAAATTGGTCGTTTTTTATCGTGCATCCGTTTGCGCCTAGGGGTGCCTCCAGTGGGGTGACGCATTTGCGCGTCCGCATGAATTGGGATGTTTTAAACAACAAAATAAACAAGTTCAAAGTAGTCTCGGTTATTACATCCAAAGTCTTAAAAGTTTACATGAAAATAAGATGATATTGATCTCTACGCATTGTCTTCATGGCCAGCCAGCGCTCACTAATGCTCAATCAGATCCGTCTGTAAGCGTTTGGACCTTATCTCGTCAGTGACTTCAACATTCATATGCAGATATTGCTGCCAGGATGATGCCCCAGGGATTGACGCAACCAACTCACCTTGGAAATCCCATTGGTGCTCATTGCGGCCATCAGGACGCTCATTCTCAACGATCATGTTGTGCATGATGGACAATTGCCCACCGAGTTTGGAGCACACCAAATCCCCGTTCCACATCTTTCGTGCAAGGCTCTTGCATCTTTGGCAAATTTTCTCGTCTTTTCCGAGTTTGGATTACGGAAAGTGTTCACCAGTGTGGCCCAGTTAGGGTAGATGCCATCAGCAAGATTATATGGCTTGTTATATTCATTTCCATTGATCTCGTAGCTCACCTGAAGAGCTTTGCCTTGCATAAGCCTGTTGAAAACCGGTGATCGGTGCAACACATTGATGTCACTGTTGAAACCGGCCATGCCAAAGAATGAATGCGAAATCCATAAATCTTGAGATATCACGGCTTCAAGAATAACAGTGCATCCCTCCGCATGGTTGTTGTACTGACCCTACCATTCAAATACAGTTCTTCCACTCCCAGTGCATGCAATCTATGCTGCCAATCATTCCTTTGAACCCTCTAGACTCGTTGATAGACAACAGCCGCCTTGTATCCTCAACTGTTGTCTCCCTTCAGTATGTTCTTCGAACATGTAAATCACAGCTCGGCAAAATCTGTACATGGACTCAAGGCAGGTGCTTTCACCCATTTGAAGATACTCGTCGAATATATCAACAACCATTCCATATGATAGCATGCGAATAGCCGCGGAACATTTTTGGTACGAGGTGAAACCTAGCGCACCTGTTGCATCGGGCATGCATTGGAAGTGGGGGTCACGCTCTCGACGCTCCCTAGAATGACCATGAACAGGTCCCTTGACATCCTATACCGGTGCCGGAATATTTTTTTCGGGAACACCAGATTGGTGAGGTGGACGTAGTCTTGTGGAGCCGAAGGTGCCCTTCCACTCTATTGCGCGATGGGTTTTTTGAGCGGCCCTTCACAAAGCCCCGTGCATCGGCATCTGGCTGAGGATGGAGACCGCAGTAGCGGCCATGGCCTGCGTCGTGTGATCGGACTCTTCGTCGGAAGAGGAGTCATCAATGACCTCCACGCGGAACTTGTCCAACATCTTACACATGTCCATCTGCGTGGGTAGCAACTGCGGATCAATGGTCGCCCATAAAACCGCCCAAAATATGAGTAAGAAACCTACCGACGCAATTGACCGAACATGTCATGGGCGACGAGGCCGGGCGGTGCAACTGGCAAATGCTTGGCCCCCAAACACGCGACAGGTGCGGCCCAAAACCAACCCCGACTCAGATCTTGTTCTCCGGCGCAGCGAG
The DNA here is from genome assembly GCF_022539505.1 of Lolium rigidum. NCBI lineage: Eukaryota > Viridiplantae > Streptophyta > Magnoliopsida > Poales > Poaceae > Lolium > Lolium rigidum. Next base: position 250,138,789 of record NC_061509.1, on the reverse strand, counting down.
GCTTGAGCAGACGGTGTGTACTGCGGCGGTGCGACGGGGCGGCGTGGGCGAGGTTGGGGTGGTGGCGTCGCACTAGGGCAGCAAAGAAGAGTAAATGAAGTAAATCCACGCGGTCAATTTCGTTATCCCTAACATGCGGGACCGGGTAAGAAAAGAAGGACGCTCGGCCCGAGCAGCATCCGCGGAGACGCAAATATTATGCATATTTAGGCTATGTTTACGTCACCGCAAACAGCACAATCACTATATCACACCGATGAAACAGGGTCTAGACTCTTATTTTTCGATCGTGCGAACGCAAACGATCGAACAGCATCGGCCCGCTCGAGATGCACTCAGTCTACGGACACGCTGCCGAGAGGAAGAACTGGTATCAGTGCAGTTACGTGGCCTACCTACCAGTACGCTGCCCGTACCCTAGCCACGCATGAATCGCGAGGAAGCGCACGCGCGCGGGCGTGTGCCTGACCCGGCGGCCCCCTCGATCGTCCCCGTGACAGGTCACGGCGGCTATTTATGCGACCGAATCACCGATCGCACCGTCAAGCGTACGGCCGGGCGGCGGCGCGATCCAGCATTCATGGACTTCATGCAGACGAGGACTGGCCGGTGCCCGGTGGCGGGGTTCCGACTCCGGCCGTAAATGGCTCACGAGCCGTTGGAGCATACACACACAATTTCTTCTGAGTCGGGATCGATCAGGGAAAATTACGCCTATAGCATGTTGAACTAGTTTTATATTCTGGCGTGACAAAACATATAGGAGTGTAGAGTTGCTTGGTAGAGAAAATAGGCTCATAATGATTTTACAAACGATTAGCACGGGCACCGGATCACTACCTTTGTGCCGAACATAGACAATACTATTGAAATATTGGACCCATATTTAGTAGTCCATATTAGATTTCAGTTTTTACTATAAATTTCAAAGTCCATGTAATAGCAACCCATGTGAGTTTGAGTCTAAGTTGATGTCAGCTCACTAGGAGTGACAAGACGTGAGAAGTTTAGCTCCACATGAAAAGTTTGGAGGAAGTTAAACCAGCTTATAAGGTGGGTTGTTCCACCATTAGTAAGTGAGTGAGAAGAGTAGTGGTTCACGCGTGCTCCTCCTCCTCCTCGCTCGTCTCTACACGACACGACACGCGCCACGCTCGTGGTGAGTGGTTTGAGCCTCGTGGCGAGATTTTCCTTTCTTTTTGCAGTTCAGGAAAACGAACAGAGTCCTAGATGGACGCGTCGCAGTTAGTCAGTTCGGGTCGCTCCCGGACCGTGGGCTATCTGTAACCGACTCGAAACGTGTGTGCGACGTGGGCATGGCCCACGTTGCTTAGGGTTTCCTGAGCCTATATAATCTCTTGCATGGATACCGCAGAAACATATCTAGTACACGAGTTAAGGTTTTACCACCTCTCTCTGCTTGCGCCGCCATCGTAGCCTACTCCATCCCACCCGCCGGCGTGCACCGACGAACGGGTGGCAAGTCTCCGGAACCGCTCGCCTTTGCGATCCTGTACGAGAGAGGGCGAATTAGGTTTTTAGAAAGCGCTCTGCGCGACTCCTCAAGCTCTTCATCACGGACCGTCTTCCGTCCAAGTCGCGCGGTGCTGCCTACCGTCGTCAACAACGTTACTGTTGCGACGTCATCTGCTACACCTCCATCGCCATCTCCACCAGATCGGTACGTGCGACATATCTCGATTTGTTTAGCGATAGATGTTCTGTTGTTTGCCCCGCCACTATTCATGTTGATTAATGCATCTAGTATGTTCGAGTTTCACATGTTAGTAGTTGCTCTCGTCATGCTTATATTCTGAAATTAATCATGAAAATTATGCCTAATTATCCAACAAATACTACTCCATCCGATTCTAAATAGTTATCGCAAGTTCAATGAACTTAGGGCGATTTTAGCCTACATTTTTACTTAAATATGTGACAAGTATTTAGGGCTGGATGGAGTACTAAATATGTGCACAGGCCAACTTCAAAAAAGAAGAAAAAGAAAGGAAAAGAAGGGCGTGCATAGCCGGTGGTGTTGCTAAAATCATACAACCTCTATCCATAAAATGATGTTGCAAATTTATCTAATATATATCCGAATTTATAATAAATCTTCGACATATTTTTATTAACAGAGGGAGTACTACAACCTAGCTGACTACTCGGTTTGCAATGATCAAGACTAGGAACTAGTACCTAGCTAGGAAGAGACCAAGACAACCAAGGGTGAAGCGGGTGTAGAAAAGCTACTTCAAAGTTCAAAGTGGCTGATTAGTTGTGAATGGATGGCAAAAGAGCCACATCATGATTTCGTACATGATAAGGGGTGATGAGCAGCAAAATATTCCTTCCTTTTTCACCTTATGATAGGAAAAGTTTGCATGTGTCCGAAGAGTGAAAAAAGCTTCATCTTTTAATCATGAGCAATGCAAGCCGTCACTATAACATGACCATACGCCTTTGCACCGTTAGCATCTTCCCATGTATAGTATCCGTTCTTTATTTGCAAGAGTTTTTCAAAAGCAAAGCTTCCTTTTGGAGGCAACATTTTGAACCAAAAAAAGCCCAAAAAGACACGCCAAACTAGTAGCCCACAAAAATTAGGGCGGTATAGAGCCCGGCCCAGTATAGGCCCGCCAAATTTGGGCCAACCTTGACCCTGGCTTGCTGGCTCCTCGTGTTCGTCCTGTCCCCCAGTCTCGCCGCCGAAATCCTCTCCGGCGTGGCCGAAGCAGCCTCTGCTCCTCCTCCTGCCGAAGCACGGCTACTCTACCCCGCAGCTGTCCTCCGCCGTACTCCCTACCATCCACCGGATTCGTGCGGGAATAAGACGCATCCAGATGCCCATGCAGTCAATCGCCGCTCCGACAAGGGCAGGGAGCCGTCTCTGCGTGCGCTGCGGTGAGCGGAAGGCCGCGCTCAAGCGGCCCAAGACTCTAGAGCAGGTGAGCCTCGCCGGCTTAGCTCTTTCAGTACTCTTTTTTTTTATGCTTCGAGTGTAGTTCCAGCCCACGGTTTAGTTGTAGCATATAGGAGCTTCATATCAGTTCATCGGATTGCTATAGTTCTGGGAAGTAGATACAGCAAAAGGATGTACCATTTGTGTATTCATGAGGCTTTTGGGAAAACACTTGATACAGTAAATTGTGATGTTTCACCAAAATCTGTGCGATTTCTGTATATGCTTATGCTTCTTCTGTATCGCCTTCTTGTATTTAGCAGTCAAGTGTTTTCTTCTTTTCATCTGGTAGTTATTGAGGAGTCTTTGACATTTGCGTTGTAGATATGCAGGGAATGTTTCTATATCGTCTTTGAGGACGAGATCCATCGAACAATTGTTGACAGCAATTTGTTTAAAGCCGGCGAGCGTGTGGCAATTGGAGCTTCTGGTGGAAAAGGTATTTGCACACTTGCACGAAACAATCAACTAACAAATGCTTTTTATGCAATACATGTGCTTCCTACTCACTACTCATTCAATGTTAAACACCTTAGTAGTTAGTACCCACTTCTGTATATCACTTGCATGTCTTGTACGCTAGGTGCTATTGTCTCCTTGAGAGACGTGCCTTTTGCAAAGTGTGTGTTATCAAATTGTTCGTTTAACATTCTCGCCGCTGCAACAGTGATTATGCTTTTAATTTAAGACAACCAATTTACAAATATAGTTGCTGATGTGGCTGTTTGAAAAATATGATTATCCAACTGGCAATATTAAGCATTTATCGTATCTGTATAGCGCAAATGTTTCATATGCTTAGTGTGGAATGCTTATTTCTTGCTTGTCAAGCTCAGTCTTGTAGCAGGTGAAAACACCTTTTTTTTTAATCTTATGCAGATTCGACTGTGCTTGCATATGTGTTATCAGAGTTAAACAAACGTCACAACTATGGCCTCGATTTGTTCCTTTTATCTATTGATGAGGGAATCACAGGCTACAGAGATGACTCTCTAGAAACTGTTAAAAGGAATGAGATCCAGGTTCCCCTCCTCCTTACCTGATACACATTGTTCTGCTGCAAATTCTTAATATTTTTCTCTTGTACTATTTTGACATACAATTTTTTTCATATGCATGTCTTACTGATTCCACCATACAATTTTCACTTATTGCAGTATGGCCTACCACTGAAAATAGTATCTTATAAGGACCTCTATGACTGGACAATGGATGATATTGTGAAAGCAATTGGCCTGAAAAACAATTGTACTTTCTGTGGCGTTTTTCGACGTCAGGTAGCTCTTACATACCCTTCTCAGTAAGACAACTGCGTGCTCATTAATCAAGTGAACATTCCATTCTTATTAGGCACTAGACCGAGGTGCTGCTCTGTTGAAGGTTGATAAGATTGTAACCGGGCATAATGCAGATGACATTGCAGAGACTGTTTTGCTAAATATTTTACGTGGCGATATTGCGAGGTAAATGTTGGTTATACTAAATAAGGTATGATATTTTATCTTTGTTTTCTTTAATAATTTGTGTTGGTAATATGCTTTTATTTTATAGGTTAAGTAGGTGCACCTTCATAACTACTGGTGAAGATGGACCAATCCCTAGATGCAAGCCTTTCAAATACACCTACGAGAAGGAGATTGTTATATATCCTTTACATGTCACATTCCAATCAATTTTAAGTTCTTATTAACTTATTATGCTTTATCTATCAAACGTGTGCTGATGATATTTAATCCTTGACTGTATAACACGTATGCTTATTTCAAAAAGCTGGACTACTTCTCCACTGAATGTAATTCCTGGTTCACTTCTTATCAATTTCTCACTCTCTGTAATTGAGCAGTACCTCATCGTTCGAACATACTGGGGGGGGGGGGGGGGGGTTGATATAGAAAAAAAATAAGTTTCCAGTAACCAGTGCCTAACATTTAATATTCAATGGCATACACATTATTATGGTTTTGCTAATCTTTTTTCCTCCAAACTTGGAGTGATGTATAGTATGGATCGACAGAATCTTTATTGACCACTGTTCTCATCTTCTATCGAAATCTAATATGTTAATTGGTTCTATACCACAATTCAGGTATCTATTCACCAAATGCATATCGTGGATTTGCTCGTGAATTCATTAAAGATTTGGAAAGAATGAGGTAAAGTCTTATGCTGTCCAAAAGTATGATTTTATAGAATTTAAATTCCTCATCTGTTAGTGCATGCTAGGTTGCTACCTCTGTTAATTTTTCTTGTTCATCACATGATGGATCTTGGGTTTCAGTAGCTTGGCTCAGTACATTATCAATGATGCAGGCCTAGAGCTATCCTGGACATCATAACCTCTGGCGAAAATTTCCGGATATCCACGACAACAAGAATGCCAGAGCAAGGAACATGTGAACGTTGTGGTTACATTTCTAGTCAGGTATTGTGATCGCGTCTACTGTGAAATTTTCCCCCCTTCTAGATCCTCTGTTAGCTCAAGATAACCAAAGAATGATTCATTTGGAAGGACATTTTGAGATAGGTTTGTTAATTGCTTATACAGTGACAACTATTTTTCTTGAAATTATTCGAATAATACACCACTAAAGCACAGTGAGCTGATGTAGGACATTTAAGTATCTGGACTGCATGAATTAGCCCTGATTTGTCGCTTTTTGTAACCTTTTCAACGCTTTTACTCACTGAACATTGGATAAAATCCTGGCTCTGTAGAAACTATGCAAAGCTTGCGTCTTGCTGGAAGGATTGAATCGAGGCCTGCCGAAACTAGGCATAGGGAGGACTGCTAAAAGCGGCGCTGGAGTTGATGCTAACGGCGAGCGCCAAGGCAAACGTCCAGAGAGGAATAGGTCGAGCCTACATGGAAAGCACGGCAACTTGGACTTCTGAATATGTGTTGTAATGGTCACCGAGGAAAACTTCTATCGCTGGCGTTCTTTGTTTGTTCGTTATGATATGATGTACTTCTATAATCTACTCTGTTTCAGTTCATACCTGTCGCTGCTTGTTAAGACGGGAATTGATCGAAACGAAATACATGTATCTAGCACTGCCGGGGAACTGTTAGTCAATCAGATGGTCACAATTTGTTTCAAAAAAAAAAAGTTGACACGATTTGCTCAAGATGTCTGTATCACTCACAAAATCTCAAATCCAGAGATAGCATGATAGAGAAGGCACACTTCTGTGACCATGCCATCCAAGTGCTGCAGGCACACCAATGCTGCTGGAAAGGATTGACTGAAGAATGCTGCTGGAAAATGACTGACTGAACAAACCATTCCTGTGGGATCCGCCATCTCAGCTGATGTCTGTTGGTCCTCTTCGCCACCTACCTGTGGAAGTAGAGGAGCAGATGATGATCTTCCCGGATCGCCTGAAATCAAGAAGATGGCTGGACCTGGGACCCTAACCCCTACCTCGACAATGGAATGTTGTGGGGAAGCAACCTTGGACTTGGAGACCCCAACCCTCCTACTATGATATATCTAGTGTTTGAGGCGCCCTGGGCTTTGTAAGAAGAAAGTTGCTTTTTATGTTTTTGTCACAACAAACTTGTTGTGTTCTCGCTTGTCGACTATAAAACCTGATCACAGGGTTTCATTGAGGAAATGGAACCGTGGGCAGGAGTCATGTTATCCAAAACAATCTCAATCCAGATTTGGTCTATCTACACTTTTGAGAAATGAGAGACAGACGAATCAACCTGTGAACGCTCCAAGTCCACTACTATTCAGAACAGATTTTGAATGGGGTGCTATTATTTTAAGGGAATCTTTTTTTTTGTCGAATTGTGGATTGTATTTATACTTATAAGTTTATGTTATATTAACCCTGTCAATTTTTTGTAAATTACTTGTAAACTTATAAATTATTAAATCATGTACCGGTAGAGCATCTTTAGTCTCCATGTTACAGCAGCAAACCAAAGCAAGGCAGCTCAGGCCATACACCGGTAAGAACACAAGCACACAATGATAACCTTTTATCTAGGTACACGAGCTCCTACAGCCGATGATAAAACCAGACGCCAGTAAGAACATGCTACAAGTGTCGGGATGCCGTGAACATGATGTACCTTTTGATTTGGGGAGTTCCAGTAACGCACTTTCCTTGCTGTCACCGTTTCTGCCTATTATGTTCCTGCTGCTTCCTGTCCTTCTCCCTATACTCACCGTTGGTGGCTCTTCACTGAATGATCAACATAAGTGACTGAAATCGGATCATAAGTGACCAACTTTTCTTGCAACCTCCTTTCATGATGGCATGCATACTAAAAGTTCACTGTTAAGTGCTGAAAAGCACAATATCGATTATTTGCTAAAAAGAATTCCATTGCTGAAGCTAAAAACAAGCTTAGAGACTGTTAAGACTTACTGAACAGAAAAAGCAACCCCTTTCAAACTCTAAGGAAACTATTCCAACACTGGAGTCCCATTTCCATTACATGTTTTAAATAAAAAGTAAAGATAGCACTAACAGGTCGAAACCAGGTCTAGGCAGTAATGCAACATTGAACTGCACTACAAGACTCGAAATTCACTGCTCCTCCGCGAAGTCGGGTGCCCTTTGCCACTAACACAGATACCACAGAAATCATAATGCATCCTTGTTCTTCAGCTGACATTTCTATTTGGAATGGAAATAAGAAAAAAAATAAAGAATCAGGAAAAGGTGTTATCCAGCATCTGAACATAGTCAAAGACAAAATAGAAGTTACGCCAGTAATCAAATATTATGTGGTCATCAAAAGCCAAAATGATATACAAGTTCGAGCTTATAGATTAGACGACATAATGTTCGGAACTGCATAAATAATTTACGCTTACAGTTTATCCATCAACATGTTGCTTAATAGAATTCTTCAGAGAACATATGGAACCAATAACCATAAACACATTTCACGGTTATACCGAACGATCAATGGTACATGGGATGAAAAAGTAACAAAAGTAATGGATGTAGGATGATCAGTGCAGCCTATTATATAAAACATTTTATCAAAACCACAAGTTTCAATCAGGAATAAGCATACATGAAGCAAATGGGCAGCAAAGCTTTAATAGAGTTCAGTAATATCATCATACTAGTTCAGAGATCACCGAAATTAAGAAAGCTAAAGGCAAACCTTGCAAGATGATCACGCTTGAGCGCAGGGAAGATGGGAGGCCATGTCATCATAAAAGGATGGATCTGCTCTAGAGTTTGATCCTCTTGCGTCACCTCATACACTTTACGCAGCACCCTGCGCCTAGTATCGTAGCAGAGTGCACATTTTCCCAACTTGAGGAAAACAAACTCTGCAAAATCCCCCGTCTTGGTTGTTTGGAAAAGAGTAGCAGGCTCGCCATCAGCCGTCCAACCTGTCATCCCCAAAGTAGCAAACAACCCGGGCAAGCTAACGACATCAAGAAGCTGCCACCAGTCCCCAATGTGGAGCCAGATACAAAGCTCGAGGTCCTTATCAAGATGGATAAGAAAAAATCCTGAATCATAGGTAGCCGAAAGCATCATATCTTTGCAATCATACCGCTCCATTCCTTCCGGGAGCGGAATCGTGGAGAAGGTTGAGGTTTCCAGATCCAGCGCGGCGATGCTGGTAGAGTGCTCCAAATAGATCTTGGTGCCGACCAGCAGAGGTTTGGAGCCCGGCTTGGGATAAGGGAGCACCACCTCGGCCAATGAACGGAAGCGCCACTGGCCGTCTTGTTGCAGCACGTATATGTGCGCCTTGTATTTAAAGGAATATTTGTTTTCTTTGCTGAGGAACCCCAAGGACAGCAATACGTAGACGAGCCTGTTGCGGCCACCTTGGTGTTGAACTTTCAGGAGTAATTGGGCGACGGTGCACGAGGGGCCGCCGAAGTGGTCGTATGGGGTCATGGGGATGGCGACGACGTCTCGCTGAGGGCTCATCGGCCAGTGCACTTCGACCTCGCGTCTCTCGCGGTAGAAGCCGCTGACGAGCATGGTGTCGTTCTGGAGATCACAGATGCACGCGAATTCCTCGTCGTAGGCGTCCAAGCTGTAGCTCTCGGCCATGTGGACGGCTGCCGCGAGGTCCTGCGGCAGCTGGTCAACATGCGGCATGGGCACGAAGCGCGGGCGGAGCAGCGCGAAGCTGGTCGTCGACCTCGTGGCGACGTAGAAGCCGAGGAGGCGGGGCGGGTGGTGCCAGCGGAAACGGTGGAGGAAGAGGGGGTCGGAGGCCACGAAGAACCAGCGTTTGCAGACGAGGATGGCACGGACGAGGCTGGTGGGGAGGCCGAGGCGGACCATGATCTCGCGGAGGAGGTCGTCGTTGTTGAGCACCATGGATACCGCGAATGCGGCCTGCGGAGGCGGTTGGGGGAGGCTCTGCGTCTTGCCGTCCGTGTGCGTAGGTGGTGTGACCCTGAAATTAGGATCGGCGATGAATTAGAATCCATGAGTACATGTCGAATGAAACGGTGGAGAGAAAGTGACTCTTACCCTTCCAGAATCTCAGTAGGATCCATCGATCGCCTGTTTAAGTCCCCCTCTTAGAGAATTCAATCTACACTGTGATCAGGATTCAGGAGTTCGAGGAGGGTGAGGAGACGTCGGGGAAGTAGTTGCCGCCTTGCCGGTGAAACAGATGTCGTCAATGCATCGGCGCTCCACGATGGCGAGGAGACCTACGGGCAAGGCGATGGAGTTGGGGAGAAGGAGGAGTACGACGGTCCTGGCGTGAGGGGGATACGAGGCAGCGGAGTTTGGCGCGGCGATCGCGGCGTCGAGTTGGTACGGGGAAGAAAGCGGCGGGCTGTGGTGGTCGACACGGATGCGGGGAAGTGCGGGACGAGGGGATGGTCGGGAGCGAGGTGGTTGGCGGCGGGGTAGAAGGAGGCTGCTGTGTTCAGGTCGGGGGGGTTTGGGATTTTGATGAGACACCTCCAAACGTTTTTTTTATTTTTTTAATTAATGAATGAACACCTCTAAGCGTTTGCCCGCAAAAAAAAAAAAAAAACACCTCCAAGTGTTGAAGATAAAATGCAATGGGTGGGTGTTTTTCCGGGTGGCAGGAAGATGGCGCGACGGCGAATGGCTTTGAACGCGATCCCGCCTCTCCCGCAAGGCGTCGCCAGGGAGGTGGAGATCGCGCGCGAATGCGAGCCGCACTGGGCGCCTGACAAGATCACGACGTGGACGCTTATGGCGCGTTTGGTAGCGTGTATGGATTTCTTGCGCGTCACGAATAGGGCATGGGCCATGAAAGATGAGTCATTTGGTAGACTGAGCAGCCTTTTCTGTGACGGGGAGGATAGCCAGGCCCCATTGTTTGGTTGCACGTTTCCAGTACTTTCTTCCCTACTCGTGCAACCCACAACCTGTTTGGTTACAGATAGTTGCGTGCTGTCGTAGAGTGGTGAGGTTACATAATACTAATTAATGACACACATCAGATTCAGTTCATCACAAAAGATGCTGCTAATACACAGCAACTGCATCACGAGCGAAGCAACTAATACTTCGTGATGCATCATAGCTTTATCACACGAGGGGTTAGTATATACCACCTCGAACAAGTTCATCATTACAGACCGGGATCAGGTTGTACCAAGTCCTAGCTAATTGAGTGATATGAGACCACCTCCCAAAATCAGCAGATTATGACGAAGGAAGCAGAAGTACTAAGCAGGAAACTGGTTGCGGAGCTAGGTCATAAACCAGGTCCTCCTCTGCGGTGGCTGCAGCTTACAGTACTTGGCATACTCTGCTTCGTTGTCTGCAGTGAAGTTGATAGCCCTGACCAGTAAGTTAGACTTGAACAGCTGCGTCTTGCACACAAACCGGGGCGTGAAGATCGTCTTCATCTGACCGTAGTTCGTGATCAGGGTGCCGACGTACTGACGGTGCTTCGGGTAGCGCTACAATCCACAAGAAACAACTGCATACTTTCAGATTTATGTAGGAACTCAATGAGGCTTCATACCTGAATGTACTCGTCCGCCGTCACTTCATTACCGCCGTAGAAGCATCAATCATGTTCGCTCCAGTGAATGTGATTAGATTTCGTCTCCATAATGATCACTTCGTCCTCCAGTTTCTGATGTGGTTGTAGAGCTGAAGTGTGGTGACATGTATGCCAGCGAATGCAAGAACATCCACGGCTACCTTCTTCATCTGCTACTCTTTGCCATGTTGAAACAGTCGCCACTACTGAAAGTGCATAGAGCCCCCATGTGTGATTTTGGTAATTAATGATAATCGCTATGGACTAATGGTCGCATTGAGTTATATGTGTAGGAGTTGTCCATAAGGCAATGCTTGAATGATTAGTTGGCGTCAAAGTTGCAATACGAAGAAATGAGGTGCAAGTTCAAGATGAGTCAACTCGAAAAGCTCACATGCTTGAAGCTTGTCATTCATATGTGCTCATGGATATGTGAAGATGCACCGAAGAAGAAGCTCTCCTATAGTGAATTATGGGGGAGAAATTCGCAAGACATCAAGCAAGCACAATCAAGAACGGCGTTCCATCCTTGTTGCGGTCAAGATCTTCATCATCGAGCTCAAGTGGAATGCGCAAGGTTAAAGTTTGTTGTTGATAGGGTTTCTTTCTTACCGGTCTCGGGGTTTAGTTGAGAAACCGCTTTATAGGCTATGTGTCGTACTATCAAGGGGCTCTCGAGTAAGTAACTCGATCGTATCGTTCGGAGTGCGGTCAAACATTTGCATCCTTTCAGTGTCCGTACACACCAGAGAAGTTGCTTGCATTGTAGTTCAATTCGATAATGAATTACATGACTAGTCATACACTTACGATGTTGGATAATTATGTTTAATTTAATTGGTAAATTTTGAATGATGTTTCCACAATAAACCGTTGAATCCTAACGGATGTTTGTAGTGCACGAACTCAGAGACCAACTCACCTTACCTGCTTTGGTTTACATTTAAACTAGTTATCATATGTTGCTCCTCAGTGCATATGCTTCCTTTATTTAAAATACATTTAAATATATTTAAAAATATAAAACAAAATAAAACAAAATGTTGCATATACATCTCAACTTCCCATGAAGCTGTTTAGAAAAAAGTGTATTGTTATGTGGCTTGTGCAAAACAGACAAAAATCGATGCTAAAATAATACTTTTTACTAAGCAGTCTGATGCTAAAATAATAATTTTTACTAAGCATTTGCTTGTCTTTTTTTGCACAGGCCACGAAAAATATCATTTTAGTCTGAAAATATCAGCAACGACATAGGATGTGGAGATATACGGGCTAATTTTTCTCCAAATTTGGCATGGTGAATAAACTTAGCATGGTGGGAGTGCTAGGCCATCAGACTTAGGGTTTTGGGGGGAGTCTTAGATGGATGGCATGGGGCGGTGGCGGAACGACCGAGGAGGTGCTTTTGGCAGGGCAGGACGGCAAGTACGTGGCGATGGTTGGCTGGTTGGTTGGTGGTGCGGCGGCGGTGCTCTCCATCCACTTTCTCCCATGACATAGCTCTTCTCCCCTCACCCCACGCGTTCCAACAACAAAAGGGTTTTAAGCATTGGAGACACTAAGAATTTTCACAATGAGAAGTATCACAAATACTAAAATTTTACAGTAAAGAGCTAAAAAGTGCAATAGCAATTATTTGCTAAAAAGAATTCCATTGCTGAAGCTAAAAAAAAATGGTTACAGACTGCTCAGAATGAACAAAAAAAGTAATCCCATTCAAACTCTTAAGGAAACTATTCCAACACGGCAGTCCCTTTTCCATTTATATGTTTTAAATAAAAAGTAAAGATAGCAATAACATGTCAAAACTAGGTCTAGGCAGTAATGCAACATTGGACTCAAGTCACTGCTCCTCCGTGAAGGCACCGGCGCCCTTGCCACTAACACAGATACCATGAAACTCATGGTGCCATCCTTGCTCTTCAGCTGCCATTTCTATTTGGAGTGGGAATAAAAAGGAAAGGAATCAGCAAAAGGGTTATCAGGCATATGAACATAGTCAAAGACAAAAGAGAAGGTACGACTGTAATCGAAATGGTGCACAACTTCAAGCTTATAGATTACACGACATAATGTCCAGAACAGAAAAAAAAAGTATGCTTACAGTTTATCCATCAGTATGGTGTTTGAATAAAATTATTAATATGCTATGGAACAAGCAATCATATACATATTTCACAGTTGTACTACCAAAAAATCAATGTAGATGAGATGAAACAGTACCATAAGATGAATGTAGGATGATCCGTGCAAACAATCATATGAATATTTCACAGTTGTACTATATAAAACATTTTATGATAATGCCTTGATCAAAACCACAAGTTTCAACCACAGATAAGCAATGAAGCATCAAACTATTAATAGAAGCCACATATAATATTTCGGTAATATCATCATAGTTCAGGGCAAACCTTGCAAGACAATCACCCTTGAGTGCAGGGAATTTCGGAGGCCACGTCATCATAAAAGGATGGAGATGCTCTAGAGTTTGATCCTCTTGTGTCACCTCATACACTTTACGCAGCACCCTGCGTCTAGTATCGTAACAGAGTGCACATTGTCCCAACTTGAGGAACACAAACTCAAGGAAATCCCCCATCTGAGTTGTTTGGAAAAGAGTAGCAGGCTCGTTATCGGGTGTCCAACCTGTCATCCCCAAAGTTTCAAACATTTCGGGCAAGTTAACGACATCAAGAAGGTGCCAATTCCCATTGTGGAGCCAGATACAAAGCTGCAGGTCCACATCAAGATGGATGAGAAAAATCCCTGAGTCATAGGCCGCCGACAGAATCATATCTTCGTAATTGTATCGCTCCATTCCTTCCGGGAGAGGAATCGTGGAGAAGCTCGAAGTTTTCAGATCGAGCGCGACGATGCTGGTAGAGTGGTCCAGATAGATCTTGGTGCCGACCAGCAGAGGTCTCGAATTCGACTTGGGAGAAGGGAGCACCGCCGCGGCCGATGAACGGAAGCGCCACTGGCCGTCCTCTTGCAGCACGTATATGTGCGCCTTGTATTTGAGGGAATATTCGCAATTTTCTTTGAAGAGTAACCCCATGGACAGCCATATGTAGACGAGCCTGTTGCGGCCGCCTTCGTCTTTCATGAGGAAGTGTGCGGCGGTGCCCGACGTGCCGTCGAACTGGTCGTACGGGATCACCGGGAGGGCGACGACGCCTCGGTGAGGGCTCATCGGCCAGTGCACTCCAAGCTCGCATCTCTTCCCGTCAGTATGGTTGCTATAGAAGCCGCTGACGAGCATGGTGTCGTTCTGGAGGTCATAGATGCACGTCATGTCCTCGTCGTAGGCGTCCAAGCTGTAGCTCTCGGCCATGCGGACGGCGGCCGCGAGCTCCTGCGGCAGCTGATCAGGCGGCATGGGGACGAAGCGCGGGCGGAGCAGCGCGGGGCTGGTCGCTGACCTCGTGGCGACGTAGAAGCCGAGGAGGCGGGGCGGGTGGAAGAGGCGGAACCAGCGGAGGAAGAGGGGGTCGGAGGCGACCAAGAACCAGCGCTTGCAGACCAGGATGGCGCGGACGAGGTTCGTGGGGAGGCCGAGGCGGATCATGATCTCCAGGAGGAGGTCGTCGTTGTCGAGCACCATGGATACCGCGTCTGCGGACTGCGGCTGCGTCTTGCCGTCCGTAGGTGATGCGACCCTGAAATTAGGATCGACGATGAGTTACAATCCATGGATACAGGTCGAAATGAAACGGAGGAAACAAACTGAATCTTACCCTTCCATCGATCAGCTCGTCCTGTGATCAGTATTCAGTAGGAGGGGGAGGAGACGGCGGGGAAGCAGGATACATGGACCGCTCCGCACTCTCCCTAGGAGAAGTTGGAGGCGTGCGAGTCCGATGTGCGGGTCAGACGGCGCTCTACATGGACCGAGTGAAAGAAAAAATAGTCATGCTTACATCAAATTGATCCACAGTTTACGCCACGATCCTTATTTACTGCGAACAAGATCAACTAACTCCCGTAGCTAGCTGGGAAACCAAAGTAATGGACAATTTTTGTGACATTTTCTGTTGGTCCCAATTATTTTTTACACAAGGGGTGATGTTCTTGTTCAAAACAACACCGAAAATCATTTCTACAAATAATCATAGAAATCAAACAAAAAGTGTAAACTCGTTGATTTGCCAATTCATAATTTCGCAGCAAACCCTCACAAAACACTGGCATACTTGGGCTTAGTTATTCCACCAACAAACAAAAGGTCAACACTTACACTGGATGGGAAGTACAATGCACCTAAAAACTCGTCCATCTCATAGCCACAAGAGATAGAAACAAACAAAAGGTCAACAACACTTACGCCATTCCCAGAAGTGACACTGGAGCCCTTAGATATATTTTTTCCAACCGTGTGGACGTGTGTTCGCCTATGGCTGTGTGACAGTCGACCTTGTTAAACAGAAGGGAACCAAAAGTACACAACAGAAGGTGGAGACTGGAGAGTGGAGACCACTGAAAGTGAGACAGTATCATCGAGCATAGACACCTCAAATAATACAATGCTACATATGATTTTGCATTTCTTCTCTTAAATGCACATGAACTAATTCTGAAAGGTAAAACAACAACAACATCAACAACATCAAAGCCTTTTTCCCAAGCAACTTAAGGTAGGCTTGATTTTGAAAGGTAAAACATAAAAAAAATCCTTTCGCTTTTAGCATCTGATCAACTCTCAACAAGTATGTCACCTCCAACTAAGTTTAACCATAACCAGGCTACATCCCCAAGCGGCACATCTGACTGCTCTTAATGAGATTGAAATCAACCTGGAAAGATCAGAATATTAGCACGGGGCTCGAAATAGCAGGAACAAGTTAATAGCAGAATACCTTTGGTCCAAAGAGGTCCCGAATGTTGTCGATGCCATAGAGAATCATGGTTGGCCTGGATTAAGCAGCAACATGTGGTAAGCATAGATTTCTTGCAATTTGATAGGTAAAGCAAGATTTCTTGGAACATTAGTTTGAGCAGTACTTAATCTCATTTTGCTCTTCTATTCAAGACATTAGGCAATACAAAAGATTTTGGGAAAAAATACCTAAAGTGTACATGCACAGAAGAAATCATTAATATGGAGAATATGCTAGTTTTACCTTTCAAGTGAAAGACCCCATGCAATGACATTAACACCCTCTGGAAGTCCCATGGGAAGTAACATTTCAGGTCTGAACATGCCTGAGTTGCCAATTTCCACCCATTTCTTCAAACCATCATGGTAGCTGAAAACGGAAACACAAGACTGATTTATGGCATCACAATAATCATGAAAATAACAGCAAAACAAGGTGTTCTGACCTGAAAATTTCCATGCTTGGTTCAGTGTATGGATTGTAGGCTGGTTTGAAACGCAGCTGTGACATGCCTAAGAATAAGAAAAGGAGATGAAGCAATCTTAGATCTCTGTGCATAAAGAGTAGCAGATATAGCAGATACAGGACAAACAAGAATACCAGCATACAGAAGACAGTTATCAGCATACAGCAGACAGTTTGTTGGATACAAATTCTACAGCTGGATATGCATGAATGCCTCACAGTAAGAACTTATTGGCACTACGCAACATGAATACAAAATCTATCTTTGGAATACATAATCCAAATAGAGATGGACAGATGGTTCACAAGATAAAGATCCCAATACACATTTCTCTTGTCTTCCTACTTAAAAAGCATTGTTGTATTACTACAACATGATAAATTTAAGAGGGGCATCCTCCAGTAATGCAGCATTACTCAAGTTCAAGGCAAGAAGAGCACAAGAACAAAGCATCTCCAAGCAACTGTTATCACCAAATGGCAGAGGACAAAGTCCCTATTTTGCATTATTTAAAGCTTGTTTAAGACGCATGTAATATGTCCTCCATTCTCTTGTAGAGTTTATATCACGATCTAAACTACCCATCTTGATAATACTACACCCGTAGAAGCCAACCTATCGAATACTTCGCAGATCGGCGTGGAAAATAAATGTTCTTGGAATAGTTGAACAACGCACAGTAGTTTTTATCAATTTAACAGCAAGATCCATAAATAAATATTATATAAAAAGACAATGGCTTTGGTTTAGCACCTAGTCTCGAGAAGAAATCTTCCAATACACCTTTCAGATCACCAAGCGTCAAACCATAATCACAAATAAGACCTGCAATAAGAAGCATTGTAAGTAACTTCTAGCTATAAGGTTAATGTGTGATGTCATAGGCAAGAAAGAAGATCATGGTTACCTTCTATCTGGTGGAATTCCGCAAGATGAGTTCGGTCCACAGCTTCATTTCGGAAAACACGATCAATGGAATAGTATCTCTTTGGAGCAAAAGGTTTCTGAACAATCCATGGTGGTTTATCAAAGATAAAATATCTCAAGAATCATTCAACAGAACAGAAATGACAAATTTAGTGAAACTAACACAATATAAGTTACAGGGAACTAGAAAGAGATAAAATAAGCATCACTTAATTGCTATACCTCCTGTGCTATCTTGTATAGCATCCTTGCGGAAACCGCAGTCGTGTGAGTACGAAGCAGATTTTTCTCTGCTTCATCTCGCTTCCAATCATAACCATATCTGCAGACAACAACCTCAAATTATAAACTCTCTGGCTAAATTGCAACAAAAACACTACGGCAGTGTTTGGATGTTTGTATTGGGCCTAGGCATTGGGTATTGGGGTATTCACAACCCGAATAACTCAAATTAGAGCGTTTGGCTCTCCTTGGCATTCGGGCTCAATATTGACTGAACCGATTAACACTACGCGCGAGCCCTCCCGAATGAAGAGCCTTCTTCTTCCCCGACCCGACCGTAACCTAACGAGGAGGCCGCACCAACCAAATCGAGCGGCGGCGCAGGTCCAAATCCACAGGACTCTATCTTTCTTGGTCCTCCGCCGTCCACTGGTGCCCTTCCCCGCACCTCTCCCTCCCTCCCCCCACCCATTCCCGCTGCCTCATCTCATGAATCTGCCCCTGCAGATCCCCGCATCTTCGCCCCGATCTAACCGTGGGTCAGCGCCGCCTCCGATCGTGCCGGACATCTCCCCTTGTTGCGTGTTGCTGCTGAAGAGCGCATGCTGCCGGCCAAACTCATTGAGCTCGTCTAGACCCCTTGCTAGCTGAAGTTTTGCTAGATGTGTTCTTCTGTGTGCCATGTTTCTTTTTGACCACCGCTGTTTGGTGTTGTTTACTGCTAGCTAGATGTTTGCAAAATTATTTTGAACAAAGCTAGCTGATGCATCTGTTCTAGTTCTTTGGTGTTGAATTTGAATGTTAATTTGTATCAAATTTAAACAGAGATTAAAAGAAGAAAGACAAAACGGTTCTTTGGTGTTAAATATTTTCTTTGCCTTTCATTAACTGTTATTATGTCATATAATCATTCAATCTATTCAAGAGTTACACAAGCTCATTTTCAAACATGTACCATGATTATACCCTCATACAAATGCAATACATTACTTTGACCATCCAAACAGGATCTGGCATTCAACTAGGATATCAATTCTAGGTACCAAATATCTAAACATCCAAACAGAAATATTGGTATTGATCTCAATGCGAATGTCAAAGGATATTGATATTGCACCGAATGCAATGCCAAGCCTGCCAATACAAACATCCAAACGGAGCCTACAACATTACCCTTTGGAGCCATAACCACCAGACTGATGGATTTGCTTTACTTTCTCAAGATAGTCATTAGGTAATTGTGTTGTTGTAGAAGGGGCTGCAAAAAAAAAACACAATCAATTAAATATGTTTCAATCAAACTGATGACTAAACAGATTCACAGAACTTTTACCTTTGAGGAAAAATGTATCATGTGAATCCCGAGCAGGATGCTGTTGTGGCTGGAACAGTGCATCAAAATTCCAGAAGCTACCAAAGGAACAGAAACCAAGGACAATGTTAGATATATATGGAATCTTATACAGGAAATAATGATAGGCTCAATACGCTACGTTATCTTTAAGTTGTCAGATGGTGTTGTCTCCAATCTATTTACACCTGAAATAACTTTCATTGTGGAGATCTACTTACAAGTACTGACCACAAGTAGTGTGTAAAAATAACAATACATTGTCTTATTTTATATAGCATGGCATTTTATCATTTGAAATAGGACCAGTGGAGTTTAGGCACAGCCTATGGTTACTTTTGTGTAGTAAAAACATTGGAACGCACCTGCTCTCTACAAACATGTTTGTCGGCATCTCAATGAATCTGTTACATCAATAAAATGAATTAATTCATTTTCCAAATATGGTTTTCTAATTGCAAATATCACGAAAAGATGATTTTTGTTTACCCCATCTCGATGAAAATGTTTTGGATGCTCTCTCGGACCTGACGCAAGTCCACCAAATAACAACTTTGAGTTATACACTTTATCACAAAAGCTGTATGAAAAAATTGAGCAACTGTAAAAAAATAAAACTACCTCTAACAACGGGTTCACATATCCTGTCGGAATAGGTTGTCCCAGAGCTCCATAATTATAATCTTTAAATTCCAAATCCTTCCAGTCACCACTTCAGGAAAGAAAAAAACACAGTAGTTTAAAAAATTCAATTAGCACGACAATAAGTGTATGGGGTATTGGGGTATACATAATATACATGAAACAGTTAAACTCTGGCAAAATGTTGTTGCATGGAGCCCATGACAGATAGTATAAGTACAGCTGGCTTCTTTGGAAGAGAAAAGGATAATAGCCAGATCATAGTCCTCTTGAGAGAAGAAGCATCAAATTACCTCTTGAGATGTTCTCGTGTCACATCAGTTGCCAAAGTTTTTCTCTTTAAAACAAACTCAGGTCCTTTCTTTAGTGAATACCAAATTGTTTTCCTGAAAACAGTAAAGCAGGTGCAAAGATTAGGTAAAATTTACTTCTATTATAAGGTAAAAATGACTACTATGTGACACCACATTTGGTTGGCAGTAGTTGACACGCTGTATTCAATAAATTTCTTATGAACGTGAGGAGGCATTGTAATTTGCTGGAACAC
The DNA here is from genome assembly GCF_022539505.1 of Lolium rigidum. NCBI lineage: Eukaryota > Viridiplantae > Streptophyta > Magnoliopsida > Poales > Poaceae > Lolium > Lolium rigidum. Next base: position 250,118,811 of record NC_061509.1, on the reverse strand, counting down.
GCATAACAAATTTAGAAGTGTTTTTTTTAAAAAAAAATTGGGAGATCGCTGGTATGGAAGATCATGTTTGCACTTAAAGAGCAACGAAAAGACAGATGTAGTGAGCTCTGCTGACTTCCAATAGAAAGCATGCCTTTTCCCTCTTTTGTGTCCTGGTTTTCCGAGCAACCATGACTTTCCATTGCCAATCAGGGGATCTATTGATTCTCCAATGTGTCTCAACAATGTAGAACAACTACAGTGTCCAAGAGCCCAAGTAATCTTGACTACACAAAGTTACAAACAGCAAAAAGAAGCACTTACTCCTTTGTTACAAGCTTTCTTTTCTTCAAATCATCGATTACTTTGTTAGCAACAACCTACATAAAAATGTTTTTTCTTAAAGGGAGATAAAGAATCCACATTAAAATGGTAGGGAGCAGTATACTGCAATAGAGTATGAACAGATTAAGAAGTACCAATCTTGTCAGAGGTAAAAGGCTCTGATGCATTGATAAGGATCAAAAAGAAAACTTCATACACTATCTACTGTACCTAACAGCTATTTATGCTGTGCCACTACACAGTTCAGTAAATGGCTCAGATGCAAGTGCAAAACATGTGATGAATGACGAGCAAATAAGCAACACAAACCTCCCCGTTCTCCAGCCTCTTAAGCTGCTCTTGCAACTCATCCTTGGTTTCATCAACCTGAATGAAACAAATAAGAAACTATCAGGTGTCATGCCCAGAGATAAAATCTTGACGATGTATGAAAGCACTGCCGAGAGACCTTTACTGGACACAGAAAAAGTTATAGCACTTTGAAAGAGTTGAACTATGACCAGCAAATGACATGACAACATTACGGGTGAAAGAATAGTACACCGCAGGCAAGTTACCCTATAGAGAATTAGATATACACGCTGAAGTCGACTCTTATCTCTCTGAAGACGATGAGACAACATGGGCTAAACCCTATACTTGTCTGGATACATGAAATAAACAGAGCTGAACAACGCACCATTCGCAGGACGAGGTCTTTATTCCCCTTCTGGAAGCCAATCCACTTGTTCCTGGCGGCTGCCTTCATCCCAATGTCGAAGACCACGTCCCCCAATTTCTCCTGCAGTTGCATCACTCTAAACATCAGCATTCCCCAGACTCTAAACCCTTGACTCCAATCGAGCACCTAAACCCAAACCCTTGTTGACTCCAATTGGACAGCTAAAGCAGATGGAGAGAGAGAGAGAGAAATCACCTTGAGCGCGGCCTTGGAGGCACCCTCGGGCGGGATGGCGGCGACGAGCTGCACCTCGGGGGATCCCCTGGCGGCGTACCCCTTGGCCTCGTCCGTGAGCACCCACGTCTCCTTGGTGATGTCCTGCGGGAAGGCGAGCTCGTCAGTCAGTACATAAAATTCGGGGGAGGGATTGGGGAGGGGGAGGGGAGTTACCGCGCTCTGGACGATGCGGAAGGCGGAGAGGCTCTTGATGACGTCCTCGAGCTCCTTGTGCGGGACGCCGAGGGAGGACGCGAAGGAGCGGGAGTCCGCGATCTCGGCGTTGGTGCTGAGGTGCGCGAGGAGGCCCGCCTCCACGTCCCTCGTCGCCATGGCGCGGGGCGGAGCGGTCTCCGGCTAGGTTCCGGGCGGCGCCGGGGAACGAGAGCGGCGGCGGCGGCGGCGGCGGCGGCGCTGGCTCGTTCGGGAGATGGAAGAAGGGGTAGCAGGCCAGGGGATAAATACGTCAAAGAAAAGTGGGGGCCAAGAAAAGTTTCGGCTCGAGCTCGACAAACGGCTGGAGCTCGATCCGCTCGATTCGGCTCGGCTCGAGCCAAACAAGCCGAGCTGAGCCGAGAGTTTGGCCGCGCCGCAAGAACCACGCACGCCCAGCCACACCTTTTCTTCGGTTCCCCTTCTCATATCCCGCTGGAGAGCCTGCGGCGAGCTCCCATGGCGAGCCCGTCGTCGCCGCGCCTCCTCTCCACCCTCCTCGCCGACCGCATCGGCGCCCTCTCCGCCAGGCCGCTCCTCCGCACCGGATCCCCAGCTAGAGGTTCGTGCCGGTCCCCACTCACCGGACGCCCCGCAGCTGCTCGCCCCGTCGCATCAGCGGGCGATTTTTTTTTTTGCTGAGATGGCTCGGGTCTCCTTTTGCAGGGCACAGGCGGGTGACGTGCCAGGCCACGAGAACGCTCTCCAACTTGGTGGATGCCCTCTTCAATCGGAGGTGAGCTCTAGGTCTCTCAGAGCTACCGTTTCCTTGCCCTGCTTGTTGGATTATCACAACTGTTAATTAGCCGCGCGCGAATTGTTCTTCCTTGGTAAATAGAGTGGCCATTTTCAAGTGGTATGGGTAGCACTAGGATAAAAACAACCCTGTATATTGATGCAACTTGACCCATCAATGACCGCATAATGGCCTGATTTTGGTAGTACTTATTTGGAGGTACACATATGACATATATTTCCCATATTCTTGATCAGCCCTCTACATTGAAACCGCAGCTGGGAATGTTAGCTTATTGCTTCCTGGTGCCCAGTACATGGCAAGAGTAAATTCCGGGTACTCCCGTTCTTGCTAGTTTCACTATTCACTAAGGCAGTGGTTGAAGCTTCATACGCATTTACATTTACATATACTATTTTGAATGTGTGGGCACCATCAGTGATGTCGTGCCAATCTACAAAACTTTGAAATTGGTCATATCACACTCACTGAGAGGTTTCAGGATTCATCATGAGTTTGCTGATCTTAATGAGTTTACAAACCTAACAGTATTTGAAGTATTGTTAGATAGGCGGGTATGGAATTCATGGAGTTTACTGATCTTAATGTAGGTTTGTGCATGTATGTACTGTATAAGCTGTTCTGCTCATACATGCTTGTATGACATGGCATACAGTATGCTATGCCTGTTACATGTATTACTTATATAGATGTATTAGTTTACGGTTTGGAATCAGAGATAATGGAGAATACTGTTGTATTGGTCTCTTCCTGTCGATTGTGTCCATCGTTTGTAGGTCTCTGATATTTTTTATATTGTATGGAGCATACATGTAGATTCACATTTGAAGTTTTTTCTTTTTTGGACTTCCACAGAAGTCGGGATGACTCACTGGAAAATAACCCTAGACGCCTACGACCTGGGAAAGTGTCTCCTCGTCTAAGCATTCCCAATCATATACAGCGTCCTCCATATCTCAATTCCGGTCAAAGACCTCACATGAACAATGGACCTGAAATACATGATGAAAAAGGGATTGAATGCATGAGGGCTTCTGGAAAGCTGGCTGCACAAGTTTTGAAGTTTGCCGGGACACTTGTAAAAGTAATGCTGTTATTGCCATAAGTACCTGATTTTTCTTTTTAATGGGTGGAACATTACATTCACAGGGGAAACCTCATTCCATTCTTCCATTACTTTGTTAAGAGAAAAGAGCATACCGAGCAAATGATCATCTGGTAATGCGCATATTAGACACCTTTGAAGTTGTTTGGCAAGTAGTAGTAGTGCCTTCTCATCTAAAGTATTGCATCCGCTGAAAATTATTCCATGTCAAGGGGGCCTGACCTTGCTCCCCCTCCATTACTGTGCTCCGGCATGTGATTAGATTTTATCGTGCCATTTACTTTTCTTGTGTCCTATACCTAAAACACAGAAGTAATTGTATGTAGCCCTTAAGGAAGTATGACAATCGATTTTCTGTACACTTGATGTATGATCATGCCTGTTATTCTCGAACTTCCCATACACTAGGGTGGTCTAAGGCTCAAGTATCAGAAACTGATTTGTTCTTATTTACAGCCAGGCATCACAACTGATGAGATAGATAAAGCGGTGCACAAAATGATAATAGATAATGGAGCATACCCATCACCTCTTGGGTATTGTGGATTTCCAAAGAGTGTCTGCACTTCAGTGAATGAATGCATCTGTCATGGGATACCAGATTCTCGTCCACTTGAGGTAAGCCATCCAGAATCTGGAGATAATGAATTTGAACACGTGCCAAGAAATTTACATTTGATCATTTTTGGGCAGGATGGCGATATCATCAACATCGATGTTACTGTCTATCTCAATGTAAGCCACGGATATTAGAATAATCTATACATCTGCTGAACTGACTAGTGTTTAGTCGCTATGCTTCTCTCACAGACAAAGTACAAATAAAGAAAGAAACTGAAGTTCTTATTTCTCGTAGATACCCTTTCTGATGATTTTCTAGAGGATCTTTTATTATATCGATTTCTCGCATGGTTGTGAACAAACATCCCACATTTCTTTTTCTATACAAAAGAATATAAAACCTAGGTTGTGCTTTGGAAGTTATAACTTCGCATGTGCAGATTCAGTTGATATACATTATGTATATATCGATTATTGTGCGTAGTTTTTTAAAAATAAATGCGGATGCTATATTTGGTCTCTATATTCATACATTGCATTTTTCTGCTCAATGCATATTTGGTTCCAGGGTTACCATGGTGATACATCTGCTACATTTCTCTGTGGGGAGGTTGATGATGAAGCAAAGAAATTAGTTCAGGTTATCTCAGTTCTGCGATAAAAGTATTTGTTTAATACTCTCTGTCATTAAATATGCATTAGTCTACGAAAGCATGAACTCCTGCTGTTTGCGGGCATTAGCGGTGTGCCTGAAATCCCTTTCATATTTTTCTTATTTTTTTGCCTCATGTACTTCCACAAGTGGTCATCTTTAATCTTTAAACAGTCATATATGCTATACGATTGAGGATATGTACCAGCGCAATCTGAACATAATTCATATGTATTTTGAATTATATAAGTGTACTAAACACTTCTATTTCCAGTCATATGGCAATAAGATCACATAAATTTTTCTTAGAGAAGCTAAAGGTTTTTTCTGTGCATTATTTCGTTCAAAGTTTTATCGAATGTCTTTTTTCAACCAGGTAACAAAAGAATCCCTTGACAAGGCTATATCAATCTGTGCTCCTGGGGTGGAGATCAACCGCATTGGTAGAACCATACAGTAAGTAAAGGGAGAGGCTGTATTACGAAGTTTACATACACACTTGTATTTTTTTTCATTAGTTTTTTTGCAAGCTGTTGATTCTGTAAGCAGGGGGTTCATAATTAAAATAAACTGCAGAAACTGTAGAAATTGGTGCTGTTTGGCTCTTCTGCATCTAGTACAGAACTTGATCATTCCCATTTTCTTGGACTTTGATTACAGTGGACATATAAGAATGGCTGCTTGTTTCTGATAAGTAATGACTTATTTAGTCCTTGACTAAACTATATGTATCTTATACATCCAAATTTACTACAAATCTAAGACATCCTTTATGGGACGGAGGGAGTATTAAACATACTTTCCTCATTATCCATGTTAGTTTGTGTTGCACTGTAGTTGGTTTTGTTAGAATTTGGATTTTTTTTGGTACCAGTGCTCAGTACAGTGATGCACAGACAGAGGTAGACTGTATGCTGTTGGAGTTTGCTTTTACATAATTAATTGAACCCTTATTCCTTTCATAGACGTCTGATTATTAGTCTGCTTATTGGATATCCTCGCCATTTCTTCAAACTGAGCACTACCTTACTGAAGTTCTCAATTTTTGAAGGGACCATGCAGACAAGTTCAAGTACGGTGTAGTTCAGCAGTTTGTCGGCCATGGTGTAGGAAAGGTGTTTCATGCTGAGCCTGCGGTGCTTCATTACCGTGAGTTCAACATGTGAAACTATGTGTTTTACTCGATGCTATCTGAAACAGTATTGCGCTTCTAGTTTCCATGGACTAACGCATCTGGAATTTGCAGGAAACAATGAAAGGGGCCGCATGATTTTGAACCAAACATTTACCATAGGTATATATTATTCCACTGTCTAGTATACGCACATAGTGGTGTCCTTATTTCTGTCATGAACTAGTGGTGAAAGAATGTGCTGGCCTGTTACCTAAACATAAGAATGGCACAAGTCATAACTGCAGTCCCTTGAAACATGTTTTTTTACTGTAGTCTAACAGACTGGCTTGCCTGTTCATGTCATCAGAGCCGATGTTAACCATAGGCAGCACAAACGCTACCATATGGTCCGACGACTGGACTGCGGTGACAGAAGACGGGAGCTTGTCAGCGCAGTTTGAGCACACATTACTGATCACGGAAGATGGCGTGGAAATACTGACACAATGCTAAGCCTGGCTGAAGAGGGAAAAATGGCAATGAACCTGGCTGGCTCGACGAACCGATCCTGCATTTTTTTTTCTGGGGCTAGTTTTGCTTCCATCAAATTCTATTGGAAAGCTACATTTAGTTTATATGCAAACATACATTCTTTATCTAGATAAGTCAGTAGGTTCATGTAAAGAACTAGAGTGTTATAAGAAGTTGAGCCTCGCTGCTGGGATTACAGCGCAAACAGATCAAGATCAGCCTCGTGGCTGTTGCAAGCAGGCCTGATAATTCTGATTGAGTTGGTTGGTTCTGGCCTCTGGGGTCGATGAATGGCACGTTTTGCCGCATCTGTTGGTGGGAAAAAGATCTGCTTTGCTTTGTTAATACTTCACCACGATTGATTGTGAGCTTGATTAGTCCCCAGCCGTTTCATCAATCAGGTGCCTGGTCCATTCACTAACCATAATCACTTCGCTTGCAGTTAAATTAAACTATTCTGCCATGGTATGTTCTGGTGCAGTCCAATGGTAAACCTCCACGTAGAAAGGGTTACATTAACTAATCCATTGTGATCTCACCGACCGTAGCAAATCTTCGCAACCGCTCCGCTAAACCCCGACCTACACGCTGTCGGTAGTCCTCCAAATACGCTCACTGGCACCTGGGACCCATGTCTCCATCTCACGGTAGGACCCACCTGTCAGCGAGTAGGAAAATGCTTTATCCCTACCACCTTTACCGCACCACCTTCCCATGCTCGTCTCCCCCCAATTCCTCCACAAGTTCCAGCCTGCGGAAACGAGAGGCGCGCCCTACCCGGATTCTAGAACCTTCCGGCACTGTAGCAACCGGCTAGCGCGGCGCGGCGGCATCTAGCCCGCGCGGCGCGTGCTCCTTAGAGATCGAGGAGCCGAGGAGCTCGCGCATCGGGGGCCGCGGACCGCAATGCCGCGCCGGCGGCGGTAGGGATGGCGGCGACGGCGGCGGGCACATGGCGAGGGGCGTAGCGCGGGCCGCCTCGTTCGGCGGCCGCGCGGCGGCGGGGTGGTTCTCGTACCGGCGCGTCACCGTGGCCGTCTGCATCGGCAACCTCGTCGCGGCGCTGCTCGTGCTCCGCTCCCTCACCTCCCCCTTCGCCCCCGCGCCCAGCCGCGTCGAGGTCGCGCGGTACACGGAGGAGCAGATTCGGAGGGTGGAGGAGTCGATCCGGATTCGCCGCGAGGCGGAGCCCGTCGAGCTCGTGCAGGCGGTACCAATCTAGCATCTCATTGCCAAAGTTGATATACTAGGTAGTACTAGTTCGTATGGCTTGCGATCTGATCCTCGAGCTGTTTAGGTGAAGAAGCTGCGGAAGGTTTTCGCGCGGGAGGAGAAAAGGCGGAGGGAGCTTCCCTTGGAGCTGAAGCAGAAGGTGGCGTATGACATCGTGGGGCGGCTGCACAATTTAGGGGATAACAGCAGCGTCATCCAGCAACAAGGTATTCTGCATATCTTGTTCCAGATTAACAGAATACCATTTTTGTGTGCAATGAAGTGAGCTCCTGACTTAAGTATAGGATGTGGAATCTGGCAATTCCATAGTAGTACGTGTGCTTAATTTGGACTTGTATGTATATCTTGTCTGGTTTGGTTGGGACACGACTCTTTTTTAGAAGCATGCCATCTGACGTGTTCAGCAGAGGGCTCAAGTAGATGTCTAGATGACATTCTTTTGCTTATTTCGACTAGTTTGTCAGATGTTGCATTACAACTGCTCTCTTGCAGATGTCAGTTTTTGTAGTTGACTTTTGCATTGTTATACATTTTATGAAGGGCTAGTGAAAACCAGAGACATTCTATCCATGAGCAGGAAGAGCAACCTTCCTGACCTGAACCATCAAGAATATGTGTTATAAGTTTATAACTCCATGAGTCAATTCCCTCTTCTTATTTTTTTTTTTTTACTTCTGTGCATTTGGATGGCCAATTGATGTATCAACCTAGCAGTGGTTCCGGATTCTTTAATTGTATTTGTAGCCTACACATATCAATTTTGCGTGTTTAGCAGAAAAATGGCATATGAGTTCTGTGAAATGCAGATTGTTAGGGAGGGGGCTAGTGGGTTTCTTGATGGTATCAGCTACCTGCAGATTTTTTTTCCAGTTATGTTTTGTGTGACTTCCTAATTTATTAGCACTAAAAGTTAAATAATGTTTTTGCTGTTCATTACTTGCATTTGCTGCATACATGATCTTGCATTTGCTGTATTATATGTTTCATAATACGTGTGCTTAATTTGAGCTTGTATGTCTACCTTGTCTGGTTTGGTTGTGACAGGCCTATTTTTTAGAAGCATGCCACCTGACGTGTTCAGCAGATGGCTGAAGTAGATGTCTAGATGACATTCGTTTGCTTATTTTGACTAGTTTGTCAGATGTCGTTGAGTTACAACTGCTCTCTTGCAGATGCCAGTTTCTGTAGTGGACTTTTGCACTGTTATATATTTTAAGAAAGGCTAGAATTGTGGGGTTTGAAAAACAGAGACATTCTATCCATGAGCAGGAAGGAGCAATCCTCCTGACTGAAGTAACTGAACCTTCAGTAACCTGTATTATAAGTTTATTAAGTCCATGAGACAATTCCCTCTTCTTAATCGACATGCTATATGTTTTTACTTCTGTGCAATTGGTTGGATGGCCAATCTGTGTATCAACCTAGCAGTGGTTCTGGATTCTTTAATTGTATCTGTAGCCTACAGCATATCAGTTTTACGTGTTTGGCAGAAAAATGGTATATGAGTTCTGTGCAATGCACATGGTTAGGGAGGGGCCTGGTAGGTTGCTTGATGGTATCAGCTACCTATGTTTTGTGTGACTTCCAAATTTATTTTCACTAAGAGTAAAATAATGTTTTTGTTGTTCATTACTTGCATTTGCTGCATACATGATCTTGATTTTTTTTTTTTGCTTTGTAATAGCAGCGTTCCTTTGATTAAGTTAAGTTGTCTTGGTTTGTGATGTTGAAGTGCTCATGTTTGTTTTTTCGATATATGACAGAAGCTCTGGAAACATGGCGTGTTGAGATGCTAAAAGATACCAAAAGCGCGTCTATACAGAATTCGTCAAAATTGGGCCTCTCCAATGTGGAAGCACGTATGTGAGCGTTACCGTTAAAAGCTACTTCTACATTTATGATTTATTTTCTAGTGATTTGGTACCTCTTCGGTGCGTCCAAAGTATTTTTTTTTTTCTTTCTCAATTGGTATACTGGGGTTCAACCTTCTCCATAGGAATGTTAAAGCGAAGCCTGGAGTTCAACTGGCATGCGCTATTGGAGGATATTGGTCTTTGGATACCAGTAGAAGTCCCACACACTGAACATGATGACAAACCTGAGAATGAACCAGAAGGTTGTTTCTCTAGCATTGTATATATTTTAATCATCTTTTATAAATGTCAACACATAAGTGGTGTCAAGTCTGGCCATTTTGGTTAGGATTATAGTTATTACAGAACAGTATTTGAATTGCTCAAAGAGATTGAATTGTTGCAGAAGAAGAGATAATAGCAGGTCCACCTTTGAATCCACAATGCAATGCTGAGCTACATGCCGATTATGGTGGCGCTGCTGTGAAATGGGGCTTAACGCACCACAAGGAATCTGCTGCTGATTGTTGTCAAGCATGTCTAGACCAGGCTAAGAATGCCAAGCCAGGTGAAATGAAGTGCAACATATGGGTTTATTGCCCATCAGAATTTGGTTGCTATTCACCGGACAAATATGAGCATAGACATCAGGAGTGTTGGTTGAAACAGGTATGCCTGCTTGTTCTGCGAGTCTACCTTACCATTGAATCTTTTGCCCTTATTTGCATCTTTAACCATATTTATTTTCTACGAGTGTTACGATTATCTGATTTTTCCTATTCCTGGTTTGGCACCTGAGTTCTCTTAATGCTTATGTGAAATGGGATAATTTGCTGTTCAGTACCTGTATGTTATGTCCTATAATTCTTGGAAGTTTTAGTCATCTGCACTACTCCAGCTTACTAAAGCCTGTACACTTCCAAGTGTATTTTATTTTCTTTTTAGCCAAATTTTTCATTGTGTTGAACTTTTGAGCTAGTTTTAGTAATGATTTAGATGGTACATTGGAGAAGTTTGTGGTACATACTTGATGGGGCTAAATATAAATCCATCCACACAAAATATGTTATATGCTATAAAAGTGTGTGGATGTATGGTTGTATTTTACATGTAGCTTTATGTTGAATCATTGAGTTGCTCTTTCTGTATTGTAAAATTGTCAAAACTTCAGTTCTTGTAAGAGCCGTTTCTCTTATCATGTTGTATTGGTTATAGCGCAAATCTTGTTTGTGACCACATGATTATTTGGAGGAGTTAGGTTTAGATGCTGCACTCACTATGCGGTTGTTGAACAAATCAGATTGACCTTGATATGCACTCCCACTGTAATGTTTATCTCCGTATGAGGCTTTGTTCTATACTTCTGTATAACAAATTATTAATATAAACTGCTGAACAATGTTAATTGTATATATTATGTTAAGATGATATCTGACATATCCATTGCCCTGCACCCCTGGCTAACCATCTCGTCATGCTTTGCAGGATGACCGGCCTAAACTGAACTTCAAAGACAAGTACACTGAGTCTTACAGAGATTCTCATCCCAGAGCCCCTGTTGTTGTGCCCTGGATGTCAGGTGTCACCAGCGCCTAGCCCAGCGGCTCATCCGAGATTGGGAGATTTTCACTGATGCAACTTCACTGACAAACCTTCATATCATTCTTTCATTTGCCACGATACTCTTTTGTTCTTGGTGTATATGATGTAAAACGTAGATTAGACGATTTGAGAAAGATGCCTCCTTTGAGGCAGGCTTGTTGAGGGTGTAGGGGCTGAGGGATGTGGTGTCGATGAAAAACTAAATCCAGTTATTTAGGTCATGGTCACCTCCCACGTTTCCACTATAGTTGATTTTGTATCATGAAATACCCTCTGGGTTCTGACGTCTATAGAAACATGGCGCCATTAAGTATCATGTTCTAGAAAAATATCTATGTTATCTTCTACAGCTATATGTACAAATCGAGGCTTGGGAACTTCCGTGGTAAACATGTATGGTGGACCTGGTGTCAACACCTCTGAAGAATAAATGGCTTTTTAGATACAGGCTTTTCTTCTGGCGCTGAGAAGGGTGAGAGTCCCCTCACTGTATAGTGGTAGCTAGGGTTTGGCATTATGCCAGTAGTTTTG
>NC_061509.1:250078896-250107298 GCF_022539505.1 Lolium rigidum | reverse complement strand
GGTGAGGTGGCGTTTGGGGGTGGGTTCATCGGAGAAGGAGAGGAGATGGGTTTGGTTGCGGTAGGGAAGGAGATTGGGGATGGAAGGTGGAAGGTGGAAGAGAAAGAGGAAGAAAGGTAAAAGGATAAGCTTGGCGGCCCCAAAACATGGTAACCGTGCCCACAATTGAGAGGAGCAGCTTCAGCTTCAAACGTAATAGATCTTGGGGTGCGCGCATGCGCACATTCCCCGGGTTTCGCACCAATAAGCATTTTGTAGAACACCATAACTAACATATGGTATAAAAATATCTATATAATAGGTGAAGTGAAGAAGTAATAAACGATACTGAAGGAGATTGGGGATGGAAGGTGGAAAGTGGAAGAGGAAAAGGAAGAAAGATAAAAGGATAAGCTTGGTGGCGGCCCCACAACATGGTAACCATGCCCACAATTGAGAGGAGTATCTTCAACTTCAAATGTAATAGTGAACCGAGGCATAGCCCGGATGGTTGCCGGGTGCTGATACCGATGCTACCCGCGAGATCTCGAGTTCGAGTGCTAGCGCCCGCTCTCTCGCTGTACACACCAATATATCATCTATTGAATTGCTTGGAGGGCTTGTTACCCCCAAGTCACATTTTTTAACTTCAAATGTAATATATTTTGGGGCACGCGTAGACACATGTTCCCCAGGTTTCGCACAAATAAGCATTTTGTAGAACACCATAACTAATATATGGTATAAAAATATCGATATAATAGGTGAAGTGAAGAAGTAATTAACAATATTACAGCCACTAAAGAAGTGACGGTTTAGTTTTAGAGCAAAAACAAACTGCAACATAGAAGTTTAAGTACCTTCTTCTCCACGGTCCATTTTGGGCTACTGGCACGGCCAAACTGGTACATGGCTTGGTGACCGCCAACTAGATTGCGGCGCGGGCGGGAGTTGGGTGGGGTGTTGGCGGAAGCTATTGGTGACCGCCAACTAGATTGCGGTGCGGGCGGGAGAGAACGCCGAAGGGGGTGGAGAGCTATTGAAGCGAAGTATATTTAGGAATCGAGGGGCCGAAGAGCAATATTTTACGTTTTTAAAGGATCTACTAGACGCTAAAACCGTATCATTCTCTAATAAAAAGTAGCTGCTTGTCGGAGAAATACAGTTTTAATCTTGGACTATGTTATCTACGGCACGTGGCCCAGATTAGTATTGGGTGGGCACAAATTTAATAAGGCAATGTTACGCTCTTTTATTTTTCAAAATTTAAAATGTTTTATCTCTTGGATTGTAACTAGAAATTCATATCGGTTTTCAAAGCTAGATTTTTGCAACGAGATTTTTAAAACTAGATCCCATGTTGACGTGTTTTAATAACTTTTTTTCGAACATAGTTGCTAGATTAGTCACTTGATCATCAAATTAGCTAGAGTTGGTTACCAGGTAACAAAAAGTAGAGTTGGTTAAATGCGCCCTCTATAAAATACGTAGATTGTTTCTTTACAGAAAAAACACATGTTAAATTACCTGATAATTTTTAACTAGTAACCTACCAACAACGGGTACTACAACCTGGTAACCGACGTCTCAAAAAAATGTCGTCAAAACACATTAAGATGTGATCTTATTTTGAAGCCCTCATTGATACGAACATAATAGTGAAGACAGAACGTCAATTTTACAGACGGTTTAAGAAAAAAATATTTTGAATTTTCATATGTGGAAAAGATTCCACGCACGATGGACATTAGTTCCTTCACCCTTAGAACATTTTTAGCGGGGCGATCCAAAACAACGATCCAAATGGTCTGTTTCTCTCTGTTTGAGTCGCAGGACAGATATATGATTTGGGTTGCGGTTCGATTGGCCTGGCCAGTGCGTCCAGCGGCGCGACCCATTCGGTCCACTCAGAGTGAATTACTAAAGTAAAAAATATATTGCATATATATTTGGATAGATTGCATACATATTTGGACATAACTTGCTTGAAGCAACTAGAAATCAATACAAACATAGTACAAGACCCAAGGGTCTTTCTCTTGCCCTCGCCTACTCATCCTCATCGGAGTTGTAGTGGCGGTGGCACATGGTCTTGTTGAAGAACTTGATGGTGAGCATGTTGTGGGTGCGGGCGAACCGCCTCAAACAGTGGTGGAGGTACATCTCGCCTAGGCGGTCGAACAACACCTCTGTGGATCACATCCCTGTCGCATCGCCAGATACTCGCAGTACGATCTCGTGGGGTTCTTGGCCAACGACGATCGGCGCAAACTTCTAGGGGAGGCGTAGCCTGTCCTAGTTCATGCCAAGTGCATGGTGACGCCGAACTCGAAGGCGGAGAGGTCGATAGCGAGGGAAACGGGCGGCGATGGTGATGATGACGGGGACAAGGACGCTGGCAGCTTACTCTGGCCTCTCCCACCACGCCTTCCTCGATGACCTCGTCCTCGCTGTCGAGATGCATACGGTGGTGGTGGGGGAATGATTGAAGATGAGAGTGTGGAAGAAAATGGCCCCCAATGGCCTGCTAAAAAAGACGAAGGGATTGGATGCCGACGCAGAGGCCGAAACGCTGACATCGATGAAGGAAGACGGATAGCCAGGTGGCACGGCCAGCGCATGCATTGCCTGGCGCGGGTATCTTTGAAGTCGGCCTACCTCCATTCATAACTATATGAAGAAAGCCATTGGACGCTTTCATATGTGCCCTCGGTCTAGGCATGTGGACACGGAAGAACACGCGCACCGTCTGTACAAATGCATCTGTTACTCAAATTTGGTTAATAGACGAGTCACGCCGAATAAATCGATTCGTTTGAGTCGTGCCGCTCATGCGCGACCAGTCAACCTGTCCACACAGACTTTTTTGGCCTTATAGGGCCTAATGCTAACTCTCACCCCAGCGCACCGAAAAGACACGTGCCCTTATTATAATTTTGCGTAGCCACCCCAAAAGTAAATTGAAAATAATCGAAATTTAGTCAAACTTAACGCAAACAATTGAATTTGGACGAAATTAGATGTAGGTAGCTTATATATACATGCGAATTTTTACATAATTGAAAAAATCATAAAAGATAAACATAAATAGCAGCGGTGGCTGCGTCAGCTCTACCAGCCATGGCTGCAGTTGTAGAAGATTGTGTAGTCTTCGTCGTTGGTGTCGCTGCCGTTGTTCGGCTGCTGCTAGCCGTTGACGCCGCCGTTGCTGCTCTGATTGGGCTCTCCACCACGGCTGCTGCCCTAGTCGGATTAGCCATGCCTTGAGTTCTGCACGGCGACAAAGTCGTCTGCGACGTCGTTGATGTTGATGTTGACAATGAGGCCAAGCGGGCGTGCCTGCTCCACCCTCCGATGATGCTCCTCCTCCTCCGCTTCACGCATGGACCATGCAAGCGCGAAAATTGAGGGACGCCAGCGGCACGTCCTCGAAAGAGGCGTGCATCGCCATGTGGTGCCCCGGAACTCCTCCAGGTTGTTGTTGGACCGGAGGGCAATCTGGGTGGCGGCGTCCTGCGGCGGAAGAACCCACTCCCTTGGCCCCCGCTTGATGAGGCGCATGTGACCGCTGTTGTAGTTGGCGAGCTCCCGTTTGCGGCGCCTGTTGAAATAAGTCCCACGTCGTGATGTTGTCAGGCGCCCACTGCGGCTCAGCGCGGTGATCCTCTGGATGGCGCTCCCATTCGCGCGCGATCTCCACCTCCCTGGTGACGCCTTGCGGGAGAGGCGGGATCGCGTCCAAAGCCGTTCGCCGTCGCCCTCGCGCCATCTTCCTGCCACCCAGAAAAACATCCACCCATTCAACACTTGGAGGTGTTCTTGTTTTTTTTTTCTTTTTGCGGGCAAACGCTTGGAGGTGTTCATTCATTAATTTTAAAAAAAAAACGTTTGAAGGTGTCTCATCCAAATCCTAAACCCCCCGACCTGAACACAGCATCCTCCTTCTACCCCGCCGCCACCCACCTCGCCTCCCGCTCGCTCGCCGCCGACCCTCCCCTCGTCCCGCACTTCCCCGCATCCGCGTCGCCGCGATCGCGCCGAACTCCGCTGCCTCGTATCCCCCTCACGCCAGGACCGTCGTACTCCTCGTTCTCCCCAACTCCATCGCCTTGCCCGTAGGTCTCCTCGCCATCGTGGAGCGCCGATACATTGACGACATCTGTTTCACCGGCAAGGCGGCAATTGATTCCCCGACGTCTCCTCCCCCTCCCCAAACTCCTGAATCCTGATCACAGTGTAGATTGAATTCTAAGGGGGACTCAAACAGGCGATCGATGGATCCTACTGAAATTCTGGAAGGGTAAGAGTCACTTTCTCTCCACCGTTTCATTCGACATGTACTCATGGATTCTAATTCATCGCCGATCCTAATTTCAGGGTCACACCACCTACGCACACGGACGGCAAGACGGCGACGCAGAGGCTCCCCCAACCGCCTCCGCAGGCCGCAGACGCGGTATCCATGGTGCTCAACAACGACGACCTCCTCCGCGAGATCATGGTCCGCCTCGGCCTCCCCACCAGCCTCGTTCGCGCCACCCTCGTCTGCAAGCGCTGGTTCTTCGTGGCCTCCGACCCCCTCTTCCTCCACCGGTTCCGCTGGCACCACCCGCCCCGCCTCCTCGGCTTCTACGTCGCCACGAGGTCGACGACCAGCTTCGCGCTGCTCCGCCCGCGCTTCGTGCCCATGCCGCATGTTGACCAGCTGCCGCAGGACCTCGCGGCAGCCGTCCGCATGGCCGAGAGCTACAGCTTGGACGCCTACGACGAGGAATTCGCGTGCATTTCCGATCTCCAGAACGACACCATGCTCGTCAACGGCTTCTACGGCGAGGGACGCGAGGTCGAAGTGCACTGGCCGATGAGCCCTCACCGAGGCGTCGTCGCCATCCCCATGACCCCATACGACCACTTCGGCGGCCCCTGGTGCACCGTCGCCCAATGCCTCCTCAAAGTTCAGGACCAAGGCGGCTGCACCAGGCTCGTCTACGTATTGCTGTCCTTGGGGTTCCTCAGCAAAGGAAACGAACGTTCCTTTAAATACAAGGCGCACATATACGTGCTGCAACAAGACGGCCAGTGGCGCTTCCGTTCGTTGGCCGAGGTGGTGCTCCCTTATCCCAAGCCGGGTTCCAAACCTCTACTGGTAGGCACCAAGATCTATTTGGAGCACTCTACCAGCATCGCCGCGCTGGATCTGGAAACCTCAAGCTTCTCCACGATTCCGCTCCCGGAAGGAATGGAGCGGTATGATTGCAAAGATATGATGCTTTCGGCGGCCTATGATTCAGGGATTTTTCTGACCCATCTTGATGAGAACCTCCAGCTTTGTATCTGGCTCCACATCGGTTGCAGCGTGATTAACTGGCTGCTTCTTGATGTCATTAGCTTGCCCCAGATGTTTGAAACTTTGGGGATGTCAGGTTGGACGGCTGATGGCAAGCCTGCTACTCTTTTCCAAACAACCCAGACGGGGGATTTTATCGACTTTGTGTTTCTCAAGTTGGGAAAATGTGCACTCTGCTTCGACACAAGGCGCAGGGTACTGAGCAAAGTGTATGAGGTGACACAAGAGGATCAAACTCTAGAGCAGCTCCATCCTCTTATGATGACATGGCCTCCCAATTTTCCTGCGCTCAAGGGTGATCATCTTCCAAGGTTTGCCTTTAACTTTCTTAATTTCCGTTTCCGTGGTCTCTGAACTATGATGATATATTTACCTAAATTTGATATGCGAATTCTATATTAATACTTCGGTGATTGTTTTGCTTTATATAGCTTATATGTGGTTGAATATTGTGATTTTTATCAACCCACATTTATACAATCACTGATCATCCTACATTCTTTACTTTCGGTACTGTTTTATCCCATCTACACTTGATCGTTTGGTATAATTGCGAAATGTGCTTATGATTATTAGTTCCGCGGGATATCTTAAGAATTCTGTTCAAGCAACATACTGATGGATAAAATGTATTCGTAAATTATTTCAGTTCTGTACATTATGTCGCTTAATCTATAAGCATCAACTCGTGTATCATTTTGGCTTTTGATGACCCATAACATTTTATTACTGCCTTACCTTCTCTTTTGTGTACCTTCTCTTTTGCATCTGACTATCTTCAGATGCCTGATAATAACCCTTTTACTGATTCCTTTCCTTTTTATTTTTAATCCAAATAGAAATCTCACCTGAACAACAAGGATGGCATCAAGAGTTATATGGTATCTGTGTTAGTGGAAAGGGTGCCCGCCTTCACGGAGGAGCTGTGAGTCTCAAGTCTTGTAGTGCAGTCCAATGTTGCATTACTGCCTAGACCTGGTTTCGACGTGTTATTGCTACCTTGATTTTTCTTGAATAAAACATATCAATGGAAAAAGGGACTCCAGTTCGAATAGGTGTCTCAGAGATTGAAAGGGATTACTTTTTTCTTTGTTCAGTAAGTAAGTCTTAACAGTGTGTAACCTTTTTTTAGCATCAGCAATGGAATTAGTTTTTATCAAATAATGGCTATTGTGCTCTCATCTATACTGTAAACTTTTAGTATATATGCAATTATACAAATTCTGATTTTTTTATCTTAATGACATTTCTACTTATTTTGAGGGGAAATGATACTTCTACTTAACACATATTGAGACCAGCCATTGAAACAACTGATTATATTACGAGTTTACGACTAGTATCATATTATTGTTAGATTGATCTCTTTCCCGTGTGGACCCAATGGACCACCGGGCCCCTTGTGACTTGCACCCTAATCGGGGGCGTCCAACCCATTATGGTTGGCAGGCCCTGTCGCCAGCGCTATAAAGAGAGGTGGGGATCGGTGGCACGCAGTACGAGGTTCGACCACATTGCCGCACACCCCACCGACACCACCTACCGATCTATGTATAGCGCTGTGCCGACGGGAAGCTCCGCCACCACCACTGCCTCGACCTCACGCCGTCACCGTCGCCACCATGTCGATGCCCTTAGGTTCCTCCTCACAGGGAGAAGGTATGTCCCTCTGTCACCCTCGTTCTCTCTCTCACGAATATAACCTGCACATTGCTATACAGAGACGGTAGTACCCGGCGTAGGATCTGCACCTAGATTGATCTAGTTCTAACATTGGTATCATTGTTAGATTGTATATCCTTAGTATTGGGTAAAATGATCAAAATGCAAAATAAAACCCTGACCCTAGTCATCAGGCACAAAAAAGGGAAGAAGAAATCTCACCGGTTGAGCCTCGGGCTCACCGGCAAGGAAGAACACGGGCAGTGGGGCACAATGCCGCCACTACCGAAAGAACACCGGCCACCGCCGGAAAAGGGTGCCGCCACCTGAGCCGCTTGCCGGTTCTGTGCCCCGCTCGGGTGCACGCACGCGCCGGCAAGAGGGCTAGGGGCGCCGCCATATTTCCTTCTTCCGATGGCTGCCGACGTCCGTCGCCAGTGAGCGCACGCGACGGTTCACGCCGTCCGTCGCCAGTCCGTCGAAGTTCTGAGTGGAGAAAGAAGATGCAAATGGGGGAGCTCCGCGCCCCACTCGTCGTTGGCGAGCTACGGCGCGCGCGAACAAGAAACGGCTGGACGGCGCCGCCGCCAGAGAGGAGCGTGCGAGGAGAAGACGCCAGGTGAAGGTGTTTTTTTGGTTATGGTTTTCTCGGGGATGGCCGTCCACTGACCATTTTGAACGCGCGAGGAGGCCTGGTGGCCGTCCGATGAATAGGACGACCATCACCGGGTGGCGCAAGCGGTGCGGGCTGGGTTGGCTGCATAATAGGCCATGGGCCGCGCGGACCATGAGAGGCCAGGCGTGGAAGCGCACTGGCGCAACAGGCCGTGGGCCAAAAGATGAGCTGCACACAAAATGCCAGTTTTTTGTCAAACTTTTTATAGAGGCATATTTTTTGACTAATTTAGGTCAGTTTTTTGGCCTAATTTTATCTAGTTTTTCCTAACAAATTGAACCAACGAGATATTTTTTCAGGAAATAAAAAAACCGAAAGTTATGCTCTGAAAAGTTCAAAGTTACTAGTTTAAATTCAAAGTTTCCGCTGCAAATAGTTAAAAGATGCATTTTAAATACGAAAAATGCAAAAAGTGATGATTAAAATTTAAAAGTTGATTAAAAGTGATTGTTCAAACAATTATGATTATGTCATTTTATGACCAATGTTATAAATAGCATGATCATCTTTCGTTGCAATGATACGTGCATTTATCTCTATTTTTTGCCCAACGGTGATATAGTTTTATTTGCATTAACAATTGCATGTCTTAATTCGGACCAACGTTGGATTATAATATGCAATTGTTGGACTGTTCTCACTCATCTTTGGTTTGCAGGAGGGTAATACTTGATGAGATGCATCAAGAATGTTCCCACCTAAGAGGGGACAACTACACTGTGTGGAGTAAGAAGATGGATTTTGCCTTCGTATGTGCTGGGGTGGACCGGGTGCTTGAAACACCACAACCAACAAAGGTTGTTGATCCTGTCATAGATGACAAGGATATTGATGATGCATGGGTAAAAAATAAAAGAGATCATATTCATGTGGAGATGGCCTACACTTTAGAGAACCAAAAGTGGGTGACAGACAATAAAAAGTGCATGGCATTTATAAGAATATAGTTGAGAACGCTATCGTGGGCTCGATTGCATAGTGTGCTTCCGTTGGGGAATACTTAAAAAAGATAAAGAGCTAGTTCACTGGTTCTTCAAAGATATATGCCACCTAGTTCCTGAAGCAGCTGGTAAGAGAGAAGTACACTGGAGGTGCATATGGCATCAGGGAGCACATTCTCGGGATGAGCAACTTGACTGCAAAGCTGAAGCCCATGGATGATGACCTGGAGCTGAAGCATGCACTTCTTGTTAACCTAGTCATGGCTTCATTGCCTCAATAGATTGATACTTTTGTTGTCAATTACAACATGTCTCCTGAAAAGTGGGACATAAAAAAGATTATAGCCATGCATGTGTGTGCAAGAGGAGGATAGGCTCAAAGCACAGAATGGAGGTTCTCTAAACTATGTGAAGGACAACAAGAAAAGGAACTTCACACAAAGCAACAATGGCTCTCCTTCCAAGCTATATGGAAAAGGTCAAATGCAACATTAGCATCAGTACCAGAAAAAGCCAATCTCAGTAGACAAAGATCAGTATCTTCACTGCAAGAAGAATGGACACTACAAGAAAGATTGTCTTAATTGGCTAAAGGCTCTAATGGCAAAGAAAGGTAACAATTCAGTTTCCTCTGTAAATGAATCCTTGTATACATATTTTTCGAAATTTACTTGGTGGATTAACTCAGGTGCAACTATTTATGTTGCAAATTCTTTACAGAGATTCCATTCGACACAGACTGCCAAAGAAACGAAAGATGAATTGAAGTCGCGAATGGAGTTCAACCAGAAGTTGAAGCTGCTGACGATGTCTCTTTGGAGTTAGCTGATGGCTTAACTATTAAGTTTAAAGATATTTTATTTGTTTGTTCTTTACACGGAAACTTGATTAGTGTTTCATGTTTTGACAAAGGCAGTTATCGGTGTTATTTTGGACGTTACAAGTGTACCATATGGTATAATAATACTTATGTGGGTGTTTCTTTAATCCACGATGAGCTTTATTTATTATCCTTGCGTGAAAAAGTGTTGTTTGTGTGTAAAGTGAATGAGCAAGTATCGGCGTCAGAAAAGGAACAAAAGAAAAGAAAACGAATTGATGAATCATCGAAATTATGACATTGTCGCTTAGGCCATATTTCGAGGGGGGAAATAGAAAGACTTGTTAAAATGGAATTCTTCCTCCATTAGAATTCTCAGACATAGAACAATGCATCGATTGCATTAAAGGAAAATTTGTAAAACAAATTAAAAAAGGGTGCAAATCGAAGCACCGCAACACTAGAAATAATTCACATCGATATATGTGGACCATTTCCTGTCAAAAGTGTGGATGGCTATGATTCGTTTAGAATATTCACAGATGATTACTCCCGATATGGTTATATTTATCCAATCAAAGAAAAAGCATAAGCGTTCGATAAAATTAAAATATTCAAGTTGAAAATCAGCATGATAAAAGAATAAAAATAGTTAGGTCTGATCGTGTAGGGGAGTGATGCGTGTAGTTGACACGTCCGTTGGGAACCCCAAGAGGAAGGTGTGATGCGCACAGTAGCAAGTTTCCCTCAGTAAGAAACCAAGGTTTAATCGAACCAGTAGGAGTCAAGAAGCACGTTGAAGGTTGATGGTGGCGGAGTGTAGTGCGGCGCAACACCAGGGATTCCGGCGCCAACGTGGAACCTGCACAACACAATCACAGAACTTTGCCCCAACGTAACAGTGAGGTTGTCAATATCATCGGCTTGTTGTAACAAAGGATTAGATGTATAGTGTGGATGATGATGTTTGTTTGCAAAGAACAGTAAAGAACAATTGCAGCAGATTGTATTTCAGATGTAAAGAATAGGACCGGGATCCACAGTTCACTAGTGGTGTCTCTCCCATATGATAGCAGATGTTGGGTGAACAAATTACAGTTGGGCAATT
Organism: Lolium rigidum; assembly: GCF_022539505.1. Lineage (NCBI taxonomy): Eukaryota > Viridiplantae > Streptophyta > Magnoliopsida > Poales > Poaceae > Lolium > Lolium rigidum. Next base: position 250,096,765 of record NC_061509.1, on the reverse strand, counting down.
GACAAATAAAGAAGGCATAACAATGCACATACATATATCATGATGAGTACTATGAGATTTAATCGAGGCATTACGACAAAGCACATAGACCGCTATCCGGCATGCATCTATGCCTAAAAAGTCCACCTTCGAGGTTATCATCCGAACCCCTCCGAGTATTAAGTTGTAAACAACGAGACAATTGCATTAAGTATGGTGCGTAATGTAATCAACACAAATATCCTTAGACAAAGCATCGATGTTTTATCCCTAGTAGCAACAAGCACATCCACAACCTTAGAACTTTACGTCACATTGTCACAGATTTAATGGAGGCATGAACCCACTATCGTGCATAAATACTCCCTCTTGGAGTCACAAGTATCAACTTGGCCAGAGCCTCTACTAGCAACAGAGAGCATGCAAGAACATAAATAACATATATGATAGATTGATAATCAACTTGACATAGTATTCAATATTCATCGGATCCCAACAAACACAACATGAAGGATTACAAATAGATGATCTTGATCATGATAGGCAGCTCACAAGATCTAACATGATAGCACAATGAGGAGAAGACAACCATCTAGCTACTGCTATGGACCCATAGTCCGGGGGTGGACTACTCACACATCGATCCGGAGGCGATCATGGCGATGAAGAGACCTCCGGGAGATGATTCCCCTCTCCGGCAGGGTGCCGGAGGCGATCTCCTGAATCCCCCGAGATGGGATTGGCGGCGGTGGCGTCTCTGGACGGTTTTCCGTATCGTGCGGCTCTCTGTACTGGGGGTTTCGCGACGAAGACTATATGTAGGCAGAAGGGCAGGTCAGGGGGCCACACGAGGGCCCCACACGCCAGGGTCGCGCGGGCCCCTTGCTGGTCGCGCCACCCTGTTGTGGCGGCGCCTCGTGGCCCCACTTCGTAAGTCCTCCGGTCTTCTGGAAGCTTCGTGGAAAAATAGGCCCCTGGGCGTTGATTTCGTCCAATTCCGAGAATATTTCCTTACTAGGATTTCTAAAACCAAAAACAGCAGAAAACAGCAACTGGCTCTTCGGCATCTAGTCAATAGGTTAGTGCCGGAATTTGCATAATAATGACATATAATGTGTACGAAACATGTGAGTATCATCATAAAAGTAGCATGGAACATAAGAAATTATAGATACGTTTGGGACGTATCAAGCATCCCCAAGCTTAGTTCCTACTCGCCCTCGAGTAGGTAAACGATAACAAAGATAATTTCTGAAGTGACATGCTATCATAATCTTGATCATACTATTGTAAGCATATGAGATGAATGCAGTAATTCGAAGCAATGATGAAGATAATGAGTAAACAAATGAATCATATAGCAAAGACTTTTCATGAATAATACTTTCAAGACAAGCATCAATAAGACTTGCATAAGAGTTACTCACAAAGCAATAAATTCAAAGTAAAAGCATTTGAAGCAACACAAAGGAAGATATAAGTTTCAGCGGTTGCTTTCAACTTCAACATATATATCTCATGGATAATTGTCAACACAAAGTAGTATAACAAGTGCAATAGGTAAACATGTAAGAATCAATGCACACAGTTGACACAAGTGTTTGCTTCGGGATAGAAAGAATAGGCAAACTGACTCAACAATAAAGTAAAAGATAGGCCCTTCGCAGAGGGAAGCATTGATTACTATATTTGTGCTAGAGCTTTTCATTTTGAAAATAAGAAACAATTTTGTCAACGGTAGTAATAAAGCATATGTGTTATGTATAAGATATAACATAAGTTGCAAGCCTCATGCATAGTATACTAATAGTGCTCGCACCTTGTCCTAATTAGCTTGGATTAACACGGATTATCATTGCATAGCATATGTTTCAACCAAGTGTCACAAAGGTGTACCTCTATGCCGCCTGTACAAAGGTCTAAGGAGAAAGCTCGCATTGGATTTCTCGCTTTTTATTATTCTCAACTTAGACATCCAAACCGGGAGAACATAGACAACAGATAATGGACTCCTCTTTAATGCATAAGCATTCAACAACAGTTAATTTTCTCATAAGAGATTGAGGATTAGTTATCCAAACTAAAACTTCCACCATGAATCATGGCTTTAGTTAGCGGCCCAATGTTCTTCTCTAACAGTATGCATACTCAAACCATTTGATTGTGAAAACCGCCCTTACTTCACACAAGACGAACATGCATAGCAACTCCCATGATATTCAACAAAAGTAAAAGAGTTGATGGCGTCCCCAGAAAACATGGTTACCGCTCAACAAGCAACTTATTAAGAAGTAAGACACATAAGTACACATTCTTCATCACAATAGTTTTTAAGGCTATTTGTCCCATGAGCTATATATTGCAAAGGCAAAGAATAGAAATTTTAAAGGTAGCACTCAAGTAATGTACTTTGGAATGGCGGAGAAATACCATGTAGTAGGTAGGTATGGTGGACACAAATGGCATGGTTATTGGCTCAAGGATTTGGATGCACGAGAAGAATTCCTCTCAATACAAGGCTAGGCTAGCAAGGTTGTTTGAAGCAAACTCAAGTATAAAAGGTGCAGCAAAGCTCACATATGAACATATTGTAGCTATTATAAGACTTTACATTGTCTCCTTGTTGTTCAAACACCTCAACCAGAAAATATCTAGACTCTAGAGATCAATCATGCAAACCAAATTTAACAAGCTCTATGTAGTTATTCATTAATGAGTACAAGGTACATGATGCAAGAGCTTAAACATGATCTATATGAGCACACCAATTGCCAAGTATCACATTATTCAAGACATTAAACCATTTACCACATGCGGCATTTTCCGTTTCCAGCCATATAACAATGAATGAAATAGTCCAACTTTCGTAATGAACATTAAAGATAAAGCTAAGATCACATGTGTTCATACGAAACAGCGGAGCGTGTCTCTCTCCCAAACAAAGAATGCTAGTATCTGATCTTATTCAAACAAAAACAAAAACAAAAACAAACAGACGCTCCAAGTAAAGCACATAAGATGTGACGGAATAAAAATATAGTTTCACTAGAGGAACCTGATAAGTTGTCGATGAAGAAGGGATGCCTTGGGCATCCCCAAGCTTAGACGCTTGAGTCTTCTTAAAATATGCAGGGATGAACCACGGGGGCATCCCCAAGCTTTGACCTTTCACTCTTCTTGATCATATTGTATCATCCTCCTCTCTTGACCCTTGAAAACTTCCTCCACACCAAACTTGAAACAAACTCATTAGAGGGTCAGTGCATAATTGATATATTCAGAGGTGACATAATCATTCTTAACACTTCTGCACATTGCACAAAGCTACTGAAAGTTAATGGAACAAACAAATCCATCAAACATAGCAAAACAGGCAATGCGAAATAAAAGGCAGAATCTGTCAAAACAGAACAGTTCGTAAAGACGAATTTTAAAGTGGCACCAGACTTCCTCAGATGAAAATGCCCAAATTGAATGAAAGTTGCGTACATATCTGAGGATCACGCACGTAAATTGGCAGATTTTTTTTGATTTTTCTACAGGGACTACTGCTCAAATTCGTGACAGAAAGAAATTTGTTCCTGCGCAGCAATCCAAATCTAATATTGGCTTTACTATCAAAGACTTTACTTGGCACAACAATGCAATAAAATAAAGATAAGGAGAGGTTGCTACAGTAGTAACCAACTTCCAAGACTCAAATATAAAATAAAGTGCAGAAGTAAAATAATGGGTTGTCTCCCATAAGCGCTTTTCTTTAACGCCTTTCAGCTACGCGCAGAAAGTGTGTATCAAGTAACATCAAGAGACGAAGCATCAACATCATAAGTTGTTCTAATAATAGAATCATAAGGTAACTTCATTCTCTTTCTAGGGAAGTGTTCCATACCTTTCTTGAGAGGAAATTGATATTTAATATTACCTTCCTTCATATCACCGAGTGTGAGAAACATGTGTTGGATTATAGGATTAAGATTAACAAATTTAGTTTCCAACATGTGTACTAAAGAAGCAACAGCAATTTCATAAGTAGGAGCAAGTTCTACCAAGTGTCTATCTTCAAAATCTTTAGTGGTACTAACATGAGTGAAAAAATCTTCTATATTATCTCTTCCAATTATAGACCCTCGTCGTACCGGTATGTCTTTTAGAGTGTACTTAGGAGGAAACATGATGAAATAAACTAAAGATAAATAAAGTAAATGCAAGTAACTAATTTTTTTGTGTTTTTGATATAGAGAACAAGACAGTAAATAAAGTAAAACTAGCAACTAATTTTTTTGTGTTTTGTTTTAGTGCAGCAAACAAAGTAGTAAATAAAGTAAAACAAAGCAAGACAAAAACAAAGTAAAGAGATTGGAAGTGGAGACTCCCCTTGCAGCGTGTCTTGATCTCCCCGGCAACGGCGCCAGAAATTTGCTTGATGCGTGTAGTTGACACGTCCGTTGGGAACCCCAAGAGGAAGGTGTGATGCGCAGAGTAGCAAGTTTCCTCGATAAGAAACCAAGGTTTAATCGAACCGAGTAGGAGTCAAGAAGCACGTTGAAGGTTGATGGTGGCGGAGTGTAGTTCGAGCGCAACACCAGGGATTCCGGCGCCAACGTGGAACCTGCACAACACAATCACAGAACTTTGCCCCAACGTAACAGTGAGGTTGTCAATCTCACCGGCTTGCTGTAACAAAGGATTAGATGTATAGTGTGGATGATGATGTTTATTTGCAAAGAACAGTAAAGAACAATTGCAGCAGATTGTATTTCAGATGTAAAGAATGGGACCGGGGTCCACAGTTCACTAGTGGTGTCTCTCCCATAAGATAGCAGATGTTGGGTGAACAAATTACGGTTGGGCAATTGACAAATAAAGAAGGCATAACAATGCACATACATATATCATGATGAGTACTATGAGATTTAATCAGGACATTACGACAAAGTACATAGACCGCTATCCAGCATGCATCTATGCCTAAAAAGTCCACCTTCAGGTTATCATCCGAACCCCCTCCAATATTAAGTTGTAAACAACAGACAATTGCATTAAATATGGTGCGTAATGTAATCAACACAAATATCCTTAGACAAAGCATCGATGTTTTATCCCTAGTAGCAACATCACATCCACAACCGTAGAACTTTCTGTCACTGTCCCATATTTAATGGAGGCATGAACCCACTATCGAGCATAAATACTCCCTCTTGGAGACACAAGTATCAACTTGGCCAGAGCCTCTACTAGCAACGGAGAGCATGCAAGAACATAAATAACATATATGATAGATTGATAATCAACTTGACATAGTATTCAATATTCATCGGATCCCAACAAACACAACATGAAGGATTACAAATAGATGATCTTGATCATGATAGGCAGCTCACAAGATCTAACATGATAGCACAATGAGGAGAAGACAACCATCTAGCTACTGCTATGGACCCATAGTCCAGGGGTGGACTACTCACACACCGATCCGGAGGCGATCATGGCGATGAAGAGACCTCCGGGAGATGATTCCCCTCTCCGGCACGGTGCCGGAGGCGATCTCCTGAATCCCCCGAGATGGGATTGGCGGCGGCGGCGTCTCTGGAAGGTTTTCCGTATCGTGGCTCTCTGTAGTGGGGGTTTCACGACGAAGACTATATGTAGGCGGAAGGGCAGGTCAGGGGGCCACACGAGGGCCCCACACGCCAGGGCCGCGCGGGCCCCTTGCTGCCCGCGCCGCCCTGTTGTGGTGGCGGCTCGTGGCCCCACTTCGTAAGTCCTCCGGTCTTCTGGAAGCTTCGTGGAAAAATAGGCCCCTGGGCGTTGATTTCGTCCAATTCCGAGAATATTTCCTTACTAGGATTTCTGAAACCAAAAACAGCGAAAAACATCAAGCTGGCTCTTCGGCATCTCGTCAATAGGTTAGTGCCGGAAAATGCATAATAATGACATATAATGTGTATAAAACATGTGAGTATCATCATAAAAGTAGCATGGAACATAAGAAATTATAGATACGTTTGGGACGTATCAGGGAGTACTACGGTCGACATACTCCATATGGCCAAGTCCCTAAACATTTTGCAAGGTTCTTACAGGTGGAATAGTTGCCCAGTATTCTATGCCAGGTGAACCTCAGCAAAATGGAGTAGCTGAAAGGCGCAACCGTACCCTTATGCATATGCATGGTGCGCAGTATAATGAGCTACTCCACGCTACCATTGGGATTGTGGATTGAGGCGTTAAAAATCGCTACTCACATTCTAAACAGAGTGCCAAGCAAGTCGTTGCCCAAAACACCGTATGAGCTATGGACAAGGAGAGTACCTTCTCTAAACCACCTGAAACTGTGGGGGAGTCCTGCTGAGGCCAAAGTATTTAATCCAAATATTGCAAAGTTAGATACCAAAACAGTCAGGTACCATTTTATTGGATACCGTGAAAAGTCAAAAGGTTATCGTTTCAACTATCCAGACAAATACACAAATTTTGTGGAAATGAGACATGATGTATTCTTAGAGGACAACATGATGAGAGGGAGCATGGTAACTCATAAAATTGATCTTCAGGAGAATATGGTGCATACACCTAATCCGATGACTCGGGAACCATTTTTTGCGCTAACATGTGCACCTGCACCGATAATCCCTGCGGTTATGGTGCAAGTGCCTGTTGTGACTCCACCCATGACCATGATGAGTGAAAATTCGGAACCTGGCTGTCAGGAGCCGAATGAACCATTTGGTGTGCATGAAATGGAGCAACAACAGCCACCTCCAGAAGCGGAGCCACAAGTTGAGGAACAGAATGCTCCAGAGAATGAAATCCTTAGAAGGTCTACAAGAGATAGAAAATCAGCCATTTCAACTCATTACAAATTTTGTAATACAAAAATAGTTCATATAGAAGGTGATCCCACTTCATATGAAGAAGCCATGAGAAGCCGAGATTTATTTTCATGGCTTAGAAATATTCCTATGTAAATATTTCTAAACACTACAAGAAAAGTTGCCATGGACGACGAAGTTGAAGTCTCGCCATGGTTGCTGGTGTACCATGGCTGACGATTTTGGTTCTGTCCGTTGTGCATGTCAAAACGTTTTTTTTCTCGTTTTTGAGGCCACCTAGCCCGACGAAAACGGCCAAAACATTGCGTATGGTGGCCCGGGACGTGGTGCATCTCGAATTCTCGGGTTCGCCGGCCGAGTCAACGCAAATCCGCACCACCGAGGGATGTAGGGCCCAGATGGCAGCCTCTCTGGCATTGTTTTTTTCTCGATCGCGCCATCTCGTTCAACGCTCTCCGATCGAGCCATTTACGATGCAGGATCATGGGTCCCGCATGTCATCCTCTATGAACCAAAATTCTTTCTATTCTTGGATTTTTTTTGACCCCCTGATTTCTGGCTACTTCCTTTTTCTTTTGATCCCTTGCCGCCTTGGAAATGTTGACACTCGCTGCTGCTAATTGGGACCCGCATGTCATCCTCTATGAGCAATCAACTTTCTTTTCTTGGAGTTTTTTTGGCACCTCAAATTTGGTCACTTGCCTTTTTCTTTCGATCCCCCGCCGCCTCTCAAACGGTGATACCGCAGCTGCTAAATGGGACCCGCATGTCATCCTCTATGTACTATAAAACTTTATTTTCTTGGTTTTTTAGGCACCTCATATTTGGTCACTTACCTTTTTCTTTCGATCCCCTGCCGCCTCTCAAACGGTGAGACCGCTGCTGCTAAATGGGACCCGCATGTCATCCTCTATGTACTATAAAACTTTCTTTTCTTGGATTTTTTGGAACCTCACATTTGGTCACTTGCCTTTTTCTTTCGATCCCGTGCGGCCTCTCAAACGGTGATACCGCTGTCTGCTAAATGGGACCCGCATGTCATCCTCTATGTACAATCAAGTTTCTTTTCTTGAATTATTTTTGGCTCCCGATATTTGGTCACTTGCATTTTTCTTTCGATCTCATGCCACGTTGAGGACCCTGCAGCTCATGGGACCCGCATGTCATCCTCTATGTACTATAAAACTTTCTTTTCTTGGATTTTTTTGGCACCTCATATTTGGTCACTTGCCTTTTTCTTTCGATCCCCGGTCGCTTCTCAAACGGTGATACCGCTGCTGCTAATTGGGACCCGCATGTCATCCTCTATGTACAATCAAGTTTCTTTTCTTGAATTATTTTTGGCTCCTGATATTTGGTCACTTGCCTTTTTCTTTCGATCTCATGCCACGTTGAGGACCCTACTGGCTCATGGGACCAACATGTCATCCTCTATGTGCTATAAAAGTTTATTTTCTTGGGTTTTTTTTCACCCTCTGATTTTTGGCTATTTCCTTTTTCTTTTGATCCCCTGCCGCCTTGGAAACGTTGAGTAAGCTGCTGACTCATGGGACCCGCATGTCATCCTCTATGTACAATCAACTTTCTTTTTTATTTTGATCTCAAGCCGCATTTGAAACGTTGAGACCGCTGCTGCTAATTGGGACCCGCATGTCATCCTCTATGTACAATAAAGTTTTTTTCTTGGATTATCTTTGGCTCCTGATATTTTGTCACTTGCCTTTTACTTTCGATCTCATGCCGCCTTTGAAACGTTGAGTAAGTCTGCTGGCTCATGGGTCCCGCATGTCATCCTCTACGAACAATAAAAGTTTCCTTTCTTGGAGTTATTTTTTACCCCTAATTTCTGGCTATTTGCCTTTTTCTTTTGATCTCCTGCCCCCTTTGAAACGATGAGGACGCTGTTGGCAGGTCGGTCCCACATGTCATCCTCTGTGAACAATAAAAGTTTCCTTTGATGGATTTATTTTGAACCCCTAATTAATTTCGGGATATTTCCTTTTTTCCTTTGATCCCCTCGCGCCTTGGAATCGTTGAGGATGTTGCTTGCCTCATGCGTCCCGCATGTCATCCTCTCGAACGGTAAATGTTTCTTTTCTTGGATTTTGTTGACCAAACGATTTTTGGCTTATTTTTTCTTTCGATCTCCTCGCAGCCTTTAAAACGTTCGGTGGCGTTGTCGGCTCACGGGTCCCACATGTCAACCTCTATGAACAATAAACGCTGAGGATGCTGCTGCCTCATGGGCCCCGCATGTCATCCTCTCAGAACGAAAATGTTTCTTTTCTTGGATTTTTTACCAACAAATTTTTGGTTTATTTTTCTTTCCATCCCCTGCCGCCTTTAAAACGTTGACGGCGCTGCTGGCTCATGGGTCCCCGATGTCAGCCTCCCCGTACAAGAAACATGTGATATCTTGATTATTTTGCAGACAATAAACATTGTATTTCGCTCTGAGCTATTGCAAACGGATAAATTAAATCTTTATTTTACATAAACAAACTTATATGTTGAATCTCCTTGTTTTGTGTTTTTGTGAAGCATAGGACTTTCCTGTTTTTTTTAGAAAAATCCGAACTTTCCTGTTTTGGAGTGGGCTGAAATTGTACGAGTCAAAAGGCTCAGCAGGATAGTTTGAAGGCCCAGATGTCCAGATGCAGCCCAATTGAAATCTTTCTTTTTTTGGATTTTTTTCACCCCCTGATTTCTGGCTACTTCATTTTTCTTTTGGTCCTGTGCCGCCTTGGAAATGTTGAGACCGCTGCTGCAAAATGGGACCCGCATGTCATCCTCTATGTACAATAAAATTTCTTTTCTTGGATTATTTTTGGCTCCTGATATTTGGTCACTTGCCTCTTTCTTTCAATCTCATGCCGACTTTGAAACGTTGACGAAGCTGCTGGCTCATGGGTCCCGCATGTCATCCTCTATGAATAATAAAAGTTTCCTTTGTTGGATTTATTTTTTACCCCTAATTTCTGGCTATTTGCCTTTTTCTTTTGATCCCCTGCCCCCTTTGAAACCATGACGACGCATCTGGCAGGTCGGTCCCACATGTCATCCTCTATGAACAATAAAGGTTTCCTTTGATAGATTTATTTTTGACCCTAATTAATTTCTGGCTATTTCCTATTTTTATTTTGATCCCCTGCCGCCTTGGAATAGTTGAGGATGCTGCTTGCCTCATGGGTCCCGCATGTCATCCTCTCGAAAGGTAAAAGTTTCATTTCTTGGATTTTGTTTACCAACTGATTTTTGGCTTATTTTTTTTGTTTCGATCTCCTGCCGCCTTTAAAACGTTGACGACGCTTCGGCTCATGGGTCCCCAATGTCGGCCTCCCCGTACCTGCAAATCCTCTTTCCGCAAAGGTTGTATTTCTAGCTAGATAGCTAAGGTGGATTTGAATCTGCTCGTGGTTCGAGCGACTCGGGTAAGCCTTCTTGCACTCGATTAATGGAACTAGTGTATAGCAAGGTCAAGACATGTGGCTTGGTGTAATGAATCTATTTGAATCATGTTGTGGATTCAATCGATAGTTCTCTAACGAGTCAGCCAATATAGAAATTAAGTTTTTTTCTAAAATGGAGCTGCAAATTAAGATGAACACAAACATTAGTTATCATAATAGCCGATCATACATACATACTTGCTAAGAGCAAAAGCTTGCCGAGTTTTACCACCCATACAATTAATTAGCGAGTTCGGATAAGATAACCTTATATAAGTATAACTACAAATGCATTTGCTAAGGGCTCATGGGACAATAGAACTAGACAACCGCAAACTTGATGACCAGCATGTCACGAGCGGCATCGAAAGATCTTGACCTTCAACTTTGATCCAATGCAAAGTTTGGCACCGTCAATGAACTTTTTCCACCTGGAAGTAACAGCCAAGCGGCCATCTGTGGGACTGACGGAGTACCATCCCTCCACGGTGAGACCTTCACTCTCCATGACGAGGGAACTCTTTCCCCTTCGGCCAGCATTGAGATCCTTGGCGATACTTTTAGGCAATTTCTGATTCAAAGCAAGAGATACCAACAAAAATTAGTCAATGGCACCAATGCACTGAAGACTGAACCATGTGAGACTTTGAGCGGAGAACACATCAAGATAAGAGCGGTTATGCTTGTCATATACTCACGAACATAGCCTTCGGATGCGTCCCGATCACCACACGGGTGGCCACGCAGCGAGCCGAGACCTCGGTGATCCGGCTGGGGCAGGTGCAGGAGCACGGGCTGGTACACGAGCCGGTGCCGATGCGGGAGACTGCTGGGCGGGCGCAATAAACGGTGCCTCTAGAGGAACCGGTGCCGATGCGAGGAGATTGTTGGGCGAGGTGCGATGAACGGTGCAGCTAGAGGAACCGAGTGCTGATGCGAGGAGCCTCGCTGGGCAGGTGTAGTATATGGGGCCTCTACAGGAACCAATGCTGATGTAGGGGCATGCTAGGTAGATGCAATAAACGGTGCTGGTACAGGAACCGGTGCTGATGCAGGAGAGTGGGAAGCCGGTGCCGGTGCTGTTGTGGGTGCCCTTTGTGACATCCACTCCTGTTCCATCAGGGGATCTACAGCTTTGATCATGGTAAACCCAGCAAGCTAGAACAGAGGGAATGGTTTAGAACAACTGCTCAGAATGCAGTAATCAAAGGATATGAGTACTCCCTCCGATCCATATTAATTGACTTCAATATGGATGTATCTAGACACATTTTAATTCTAGATACATCCATATTAGAGTCAATTAATATGAACTGGAGGGAGTACAAAAAAGTTACATATTATATATTTGGAAGTGTCTCCAACTCTGTAAGCAGTTACGTATATCTGCCCGTTTGAGTTTCTGATCCCCAGCTCGTCGCCCTTCTTCAGACCGTAGTCAAAAGCAAACTTTCTCCAATCATGTCCATACAAATATGTGATGGCCTGCGTCTTGTAGACATACACCTCATAGACCGTGTAGGTGTTCATCAATTTGCCATTGCCATGCATAGTGAAAGACCCTTCATGCGGACACATCTGGTTAATCATTGGACGAAGTTCACAAGGTACAGTATGCAGGTGAAAATTGATACTGAAGGAGATATGCCCTAGAGGCAATAATAAAGTGGTTATTATTTATATCTTTATGTTTATGATAAATGTTTATATATCATGCTATAATTGTATTAACCGAAACATCAGTACATGTGTGATATGTAGACAACAAGAAGTCCCTAGTATGCCTCTTAAACTAGCTTGTTGATTAATGGATGATTAGTTTCATAATAATGAACATTGGATGTTATTAATAACAAGGTTATATCATTATATGAATGATGTAATGGACACACCCAATTAAGCGTAGCATAAGATCTCGTCATTAAGTTATTTGCTATAAGCTTTCGATACATAGTTACGTAGTCCTTATGACCATGAGATCATGTAAATCACTTATACCGGAAAGGTACTTTGATTACATCAAACGCCATCTGCGTAAATGGGTGGTTATAAAGGTGGGATTAAGTATCCGGAAAGTATGAGTTGAGGCATATGGATCAACGGTGGGATTTGTCCATCCCGATGACGGATAGATATACTCTGGGCCCTCTCGGTGGAATGTCGTCTAATGTCTTGCAAGCATATGAATAAGTTCATAAGAGACCACATACCACGGTACGAGTAAAGAGTACTTTTCAGGAGACGAGGTTGAACAAGGTATAGAGTGATACCGATGATCAAACCTCGGACAAGTAAAAATATCGCGTGACAAAGGGAATTGGTATCGTATGTGAATGGTTCATTCGATCACTGAAGTCATCGTTGAATATGTGGGAGCCATTATGGATCTCCAGGATCCCGCTATTGGTTATTGGTCGGAGTGAGTACTCAACCATGTCCGCATAGTTCACGAACCGTAGGGTGACACACTTAAAGTTGGATGTTGAAATGGTAGAACTTGAATATGGAATGGAGTTCGAATATTTGTTCGGAGTCCCGGATGAGATCCCGGACATCACGAGGAGTTCCGGAATGGTTCGGAGAATAAGATTCATATATAGGAAGTCGTATTCCAAGTTTGGAAATGATCCGGTGCATTTATGGCAGGTTCTAGAAGGTTCTAGAAAAGTCCGGAAGAAATCACCATGGAAAGTAGAGTCCCGGAGGGACTCCACCTTGCATGGCCAGCCAACCCTAAAGGGGAGGAGTCCAAGGTGGACTCCCCTAGGGTGGCCGGCCAACCCCCTCATGGAAGGGGGAATCCCACCCCAAGTGGGATTCCCACCTTGGGTAGGTTTCCCTACATATGGGAGTTTTCATTGTTGGGGTCTTATTCGAAGACTTGGATACCAACACTTGGGGATATCCACCTATATAATGAGGAGGAGAGGGAGGGGCTGCCCACTCTTGGCCGCACCACCTAGGGCTGCCCTTGGCCGGCACCCTAGCCTCCCCCTCTCTCCCCAAACCCTAGCGGTATCTCTACTCCACCACATCCCGCACGCTTAAGCGAAGCTCCGCCGGATTTCTCCACCACCACCGACACCACGCCGTCGTGCTGTTGGATTCAAGAGGAGCTACTACTTCCGCTGCCCGCTGGAACGGGGAGGTGGACGTCGTCTTCATCAACAACCGAACGTGTGACCGAGTACGGAGGTGCTGCCCGTTCGTGGCGCCGAAGCGATCGTGATCAAGATCTTCTACGCGCTTTTGCAAGCGGCAAGTGAACGTCTACCGCAGCAACAAGAGCCTCATCTTGTAGGCTTTGGAATCTCTTCAAGGGTGAGACTCGATATCCCCTCGTTGCTACCGTCTTCTAGATTGCATCTTGGCTTGGATTGCGTGTTCGCGGTAGGAAATTTTTTGTTTTCTATGCAACGTTATCCTACAGATACTAATGTAAGAAGCAGGAAGACTAAAAACAAGACTTTACTATATGCCAATTCATGCTAAACCACTGAGAATACATACCTGTAACTCTGTGAAGGAGTTATTAGAAAGGTAGATAGAGCCATAGGAGGTGTTATATGCGGGGTATGTACATGGGCCCGCCATATTCCCGCAAGCTCGGCATCGGGATGGTGAAGGAAACATGGGAGGTACTACTGGTGCGTAGCGCTGAATGTAAGTGGAAGAATTAGGTTGTGTAAAGTGCATAGTTCAGAGCAATGCAAATGTTGACAAGCGAGTGCATAACACTATGTTACAAACTGAACAGTCAAAATTTAGTGTATGATGAATATAAGCATGCTAATTTGGCGTTTCCGAATTCCAAGAAGCATTAGACAGAGCCGGTGATAATATCAGACATAAATCATGGCATGTATATGTGGCTTAAGAAAATATACCCGAACCCTTGGATGGTTACGGCCCGGCTGGTCCTTGGACTTGAGCTTATATAAGCATCCGAAGGTGGGGCCGACGAGTAACTTGGTGGCAGCCTTTGCGGATGCCTCATCAGCAGCAGTTGCAATCCTTTTGACCAATGAAGGCTTAGCAGTTTCGATCCGCATATGAAAATTGAAGAGCAACGGACATCAGCGAGTGATATATAAAATGAATCTATGAGACACTAATGCATATAGTGCTGGATGTAAGTGGAAGAATAGGGTTGTGTGTGTTTCTGAACTATTGGTAAGCATAATTAGACAAAGCCGGCAATAAACAGACAAATCAAATCATGTATGAGGATTAAGAAAATATACCCGCTTAAAAAGGATACCACCCAGTCGGCCCGTGGCCTTGTGCTTGAGGAGGTTTTCAGAAGATGGTGGCGGCACCATCGTCTTCACAGTAGCCTCATCAGGATCATTTTTTATCCATTTGAGTAGAGGCACAGAAGCTTCATCCTGCATATGAATAGCAACAGAACTCATTGATGTCTACGGGAGCTTCTATTCTTGTAGACAGTGTTGGGCCTCCAAGAGCAGAGGTTTGTAGAACAGCAACAAGTTTCCCTTAAGTGGATCACCCAAGGTTTATCGATCTCAGGGAGGAAGAGGTCAAAGATATCCCTCTCATGCAACCCCTGCAACCACAAAGCAAGAAGTCTCTTGTGTCCCCAACACACCTAATAGGTGCACTAGTTCGGCGAAGAGATAGTGAAATACGAGGTGGTATGAATAAGTAGTAGCAACGGCACCGGAAAAGTGCTTTGCCCGGGACGGTGAACAAGCGGTAGTAACGCAGCGAGTAGTAACGCAAGAAGACGAGTAAACAAGCAGCGATAGCGATATTTAGGAACAAGGCCTAGGGATTACACTTTCACTAGTGGACACTCTCAACATTGATCACATAACGGAATAGATAAATGCATACTCTACACTTTTGTTGGATGATGAACACATTGCGTAGGATTACACGAACCCTCAATGCCGGAGTTAACAAGCTCCACAATAATGCTCATATTTTAGTAACCTTTAGTGTAAGATAGATCAAAAGACTAAACCAAGTACTAACATAGCATGCACACTTGTTACCTTCATGCATATGTAGGAGGAATAGATCACATCAATATTATCATAGCAATAGTTAACTTCGCAATCTACAAGAGATCATGATCATAGCATAAACCAAGTACTAACACGGTGCACACACTCTGTCGCCTTTGCACACGTGCAGGAGGAATAAAACTACTTTAATAACATTGCTAGAGTAGCACATAGAATAGTGGTGATACAAAACTCATATGAATCTCAACCATGTAAAGCAGCTCATGAGATTATTGTATTGGGGTACATGGGAGAGAGATGAACCACATAGCTACAGCGGAGCCCTCAGCCTCGGGGGTGGATTACTCCCTCCTCATCATGGAGGCAGCGATGGCGGTGAAGATGGCGGTGGAGACGGCTCCGGGGGCAATTCCCCGTCCGGCAGGGTGCCGGAACAGCGAGTTCTGTCCCCCGAATTGGACTTTCGCGATGGCGGCGGCTCTGGATGGTTTTCTCTGTTTCCGTCCTTCTGGTCGATGTTTTTAGGTCAGGGACGAATATATAGGCCGAGAGTCGACGCAAGGAGGCGGCTGCGGCCCCCACACCATAGGCTGGCGCGGCCAGGGGGCCACCCGCGCCGCCTTATGGTGTGGGCCCCCTGCTGCCCGCCTCCGACTCTCCTTCGGTGTTCCGGAAGCTTCCGGGAATTCTAAGACTTTCGGTGTTGATTTCGTCCGATTCCGAAAATATTTCCTTACTAGGATTTCTGAAACCAAAAACAGCGAGAAAACAGCAGAACGGCCTTTCGGCATCTCGTCAATAGGTTAGTTCCGGAAAACACATAAAAATGATATAAAGTGTGAACAAAACATGTTGGTATTGTCATAAAACAAGCATGGAACATCGGAAATTATAGATACGTTGGAGACGTATCAGCATCCCCAAGCTTAGTTCATACTCATCCTCGAGTAGGTAAACGATAAAAGATAATTTACGAGGTGACATGCTACCAACATAATCTTAATCATACTATTGTAAAGCATATGAGATGAATGCAGCGATTCAAAACAATGTTAATGCAATGAGTAAACAATTGAATCATATAGCAAAGACTTTTCATGAATAGTACTTTCAAGACAAGCATCAATAAGTCTTGCATAAGAGTTACTCATAAAGCAATAAATTCAAAGTAAAGACATTGAAGCAACACAACGGAAGATAAAGTTTCAGCGGTTGCTTTCAACTTATAACATATATATCTCATGGATATTCGTCAATGCAAAGCAATATAACAAATGCAATAAGCAGGTATGTAAGAATCAATGCATAGTTCACACAAATGTTTGCTTCTTGAGGTGGAGAGAGATAGGTGAACTGACTCAACATAAAAGTAAAAGAATGGTCCTTCAAAGAGGAAAGCATCGATTGCTATATTTGTGCTAGAGCTTTGGTTTTGAAAACATGAAACAATTTTGTCAACGGTAGTAATAAAGCATATGAGTTATGTAAATTATATCTTACAAGTTGCAAGCCTCATGCATAGTATACTAATAGTGCCCGCACCTTGTCCTAATTAGCTTGGACTACCGGATCTTTGCAATGCACATGTTTTAACCAAGTGTCACAATGGGGTACCTCCATGCCGCCTGTACAAAGGTCTAAGGAGAAAGCTCGCATTTTGGATTTCTCGCTTTTGATTATTCTCAACTTAGACATCCATACCGGGACAACATGGACAACGAGATAATGGACTCCTCTTAAATGCATAAGCATGTGACAACAATTATTATTCTCATATGAGATTGAGGATATATGTCCAAAACTCGAAACTTCCACCATGAATCATGGCTTTAGTTAGCGGCCCAATGTTCTTCTCTAACAATATGCATGCTCCAACCATGACGGTGGTAGATCTCTCTTACTTCAGACAAGACGGACATGCATAGCAACTCACATGATATTCAACAAAGAATAGTTGATGGCGTCCCCAGAAACATGGTTATCGCACAACAAGCAACTTAATAAGAGATAAAGTGCATAAGTACATATTCAATACCACAATAGTTTTTAAGCTATTTGTCCCATGAGCTATACATTGTAAGGCGAATGATGGAATTTTAAAGGTAGCACTCAAGCAATTTACTTTGGAATGGCGGAAAAATACCATGTAGTAGGTAGGTATGGTGGACACAAATGGCATAGTGGTTGGCTCAAGTATTTTGGATGCATGAGAAGTATTCCCTCTCGATACAAGGCTTAGGTTAGCAAGGTTGTTTGAAGCAAATACAAGCACGAACTAGTACAGCAAAACTCACATAAAATACATATTACAAGCATTATAAGACTATACATCGTCTTCCTTGTTGTTCAAACACCTCACTAGAAAATATCTAGACTCTAGAGAAACCACTCATGCAAACCAAATTTTAACAAGCTCTATGTATTTCTTCATTAATGGGTACAAAGTATATGATGCAAGAGCTTAAACATGAGCACAACAATTGCCAAGTATCACATTACCCAAGACATTATAGCAATTACTACATGTAGCATTTTCCAATTCCAACCATATAACAATTTTAACGAAGAGGAAACTTCGCCATGAATATTATGAGCTAAGAACACATGTGTTCATATG
>NC_061509.1:250022120-250078796 GCF_022539505.1 Lolium rigidum | reverse complement strand
CTTTTCCAAATCATGATCAGAGCCGAGCTCTAATAAGAGAGCAAAATCTCGCCCAAGCCTCGGGCAATTTCTCTCCATCTTCCTGGTCAAAATTATAAATTCTCCGCAAAGCAATATGTTGAGCACTAGCGAGGAAAGTATTTACGGAAGAAAACATCAAGCAATTCTTTTGGACTTTTAATAGAATTAGGTGGCAAACTATTATACCAAGTTTTAGCGTCATCCTTTAATGAGAATGGAAAGATTTTAGCAACAAAGTAAGTACGCATCTTGACATCATCGGAAAACAAGCTACTTAGAGTAGATAACTCAATTATGTGTTCAACGACACTTTCTTTTTCGAGTACCACAAAAGGGTGTTTTCTCAACAATAGCTATATGAGATAGATCAAGAGAAAAATCATAATCTTTATCCTTAATGTTTATAGGAGATGTAGCAAATTTAGGATCGGGAGACAGGTTTATATCTAACGAGCATGTTACGCAAGCAACTTTTTAATTTTTCTTGCATCAGTAGTAGCATTGCATTTTTCAATAAAATCATCATTAAGCTCCACATAATCTTCATCAGGATCATCACTAAAATAATCAAGTTCGAGTGAATTAACGAGTGTAGTAGCATTAGGAGTTTCAGTATTTTCAATTTGTCTAGACCTAGCAATCGTAGCATCTAGAAAAGATCCCAATGAACCACTATCATCAAGCACGAGCAGAAATATTATCAATATTATGAGAGTTTTCAGATTCGAGCGAAGTACCCGCATGTGAAACATGTGGCGGTGAAACAAGTTTATCAATCACAGATGGTGAATCAAGTGTAGCGGAGGTACTCAGAATTGTACCTTTTCTTGTAGTGGATGGCAATATGGCGATTTTAGAATCGCGAGGTTTACCCATGATGGAGAATTTGCAGCAAACAATATCAATCCAAGTGAACTTCCAAATAAAGCTATGCTCCCCGACAACGGCGCCAGAAAATAGTCTTGATGACCCACAAGTATAGGGGATCGCAACAGTCTTCGAGGGAAGTAAAACCCAATTTATTGATTCGACACAAGGGGAGACAAAGAACACTTGGAAGCCTTAACAGCGGAGTTGTCAATTCAGCTGCACTGGAAACAGACTTGCTCGCAAGAGTTTATCGATAGTAACGAGTTTTATGGCGTAGCGGTGAGTGAAGTAACGATAGGCAGAGTAACAGAGACAGCGAGTAGTGATTTTAGTAAACGAGCAGGATTAAAATACTCGTAGGCACGAGGACGGATGAACGGGCGTTGCATGGATGAGAGAAACTCATGTAACAATCATAGCGGGGCATTTGCGGATAATAATAAAACGGTGTCCAAGTACAAAGCAATCAATAGGCATGTGTTCCATATATAGTCGTGCGTGCTCGCAATGAGAAACTTGCACAACATCTTTTGTCCTACCAGCCGGTGGCAGCCGGGCCTCAAGGGAAACTACTTGGATATTAAGGTACTCCTTTTAATAGAGTACCGGAGCAAAGCATTAACACTCCGTGAACACATGTGATCCTCACATCGCTACCATCCCCTCCGGTTGTCCCAATTCTTGTCACTTCGGGGCCATTGGTTCCGGACGAGCGACATGTGTATACAACTTATAGGTAAGACCATAAACAATGAATATCATGATGAAACAATAACATGTTCAGATCTGAGATCATGGCACTCGGGCCCTAGTGACAAGCATTAAGCATAACAAGTTGCAACAATATCATCAAAGTACCAATTACGGACACTAGGCACTATGCCCTAACAATCTTATGCTATTACATGACCAATCTCATCCAATCCCTACCATCCCCTTCGGCCTACAGCGGGGAATTACTCACACATGGATGGGGGAAACATGGCTGGTTGATGTAGAGGCGTTGGCGGTGATGGCGGCGATGATCTCCTCCAATTCCCCATCCCGGTGGAGTGCCAGAACGGAGACTTCTGGCTCCCGCGACGGAGTTTCGCGATGTGGCGACGTTCTGGAGGGTTTCTGGCGACTTCGACTTCTCCCCGTGCGTTTTTAGGTCGAGGCCGATAAATAGTCCGAAGGAGGGCGTCGGAGGCCGGCCGAGGGGGCCACACCACATGGCCGCGCGGGCCCCCCCTGGGCCGCGCCGCCTTATGGTGTGGGGCCCTTGGGCCTCCACCTGAGTTGTCCTTCTGGCTCCGTCAGTATTCTTGGAAAATAGGGCCTTCTGCATAAATTCCGAGGATTTTCCCGAAAGTTGGATTTCTGCACAAAAACGAGACACCGGAGCGCTCTGTTGAAAACAGCGTTAGTCCGTGTTAGTTGCATCCAAAATACACAAATTAGAGGCAAAACAATAGCAAAAGTGTTCGGGAAAGTAGATACGTTTTGGACGTATCAGGCACACCCGTATTCGGGATGGTCAATTCCTAGACGCTCATGTACGCCCAGAAACCTGTAACCATGTTGAGATCAATGGAGCAAGCGATCTAGAGCAGAGTTCTTCCTCTTATCTTTCTTCTTGCATACCTGCCTTTGGTTGTGTTCTTGAGGAAATCATCCGGAAGTTCATCCCATCTAATCGCAAACCCTCCCCCGAATCCTCTAGCGCCCATTCGGCCCCAATTTAAGCCATCCCATGGCATCTGCTCGTTCACCACGACGACAAATGCACTTCATCGGTTGTTCCGATCTCGTCGGCTACCTTTGGGCCGGCATCGCTAACATCGGCGTTGACTCCTTCATTACCAAACTTGAGGAACTCGATTCGTTTCGGGTCCTTCGAGTTTACTCCGCACACCGACTCATCGCGTTTGACCTTCTCGGGCTTACGCGATGGGCTAGAGATGGCGTTTGGGAGCGTGCAATACTGCATCAACACCGAAGGAATCTTTCGGTTTCCCAATCCAATCGCCCTAAGTACATCAAGGACTGTGGCTTCATCGACTGTTGCATCAACTGCTTCGTCCCCAATCACAGTCGATCTATCGACTGCGATATCGGGGCCATCTCCAACATCTTCGCTATCGACATCGCCGTTCTGTTCCACATCTTCCATGTTCGTTGGATCTGATGATTCAGGATCATCGGATCTAACTTCGTACTACTGCCTCAACCGCGACACCCGGCACGGGCTGGGTTCAGAAGATACACCTTTTGTTTGCAGCGCCGGGTGCTCTTCCGATGATGAAAGTATCGGCATCATCCCCATGACATCCACCTGGGAGGCAGCCCATCACCAAGTTTATGCTATCATCAATCCTGTCACAGGAGATGAAATCTCGGAGGGTGAACACACCCCACGCTAATCGTGGTAGGCGTCGCAACGTTGAGACCAGTGCCAGTAATGACGACAGTGCTTACACCATCACCGGAGAAGAGTGGGAGATTGCTTGCAATGCTATAGCCAATCGTACTCCAATTCCCACTGGAGCTTCGGGGGGAACCCTCAATGTATCATGCTATTCTAGATAAAAATCGGGATTGGTTGGCCAAAGAGCAAACTAACCTCGATCGATGTCGGCAGGCAGCCGATCAATCAAGCGACTGACGAAGGGGGCAACCCTCACATGGAAGCGCGTATCGAAGCAACCAAGGACAAGGAAGGTTTCGACCGCGAATCCCTCGCCTTTCAGAAGACGATTGATGTCTACGCACGCTTCTATTCCTGTAGACAGTGTTGGGCCTCCAAGAGCAGAGGTTTGTAGAACAGCAGCAAGTTTCCCTTAAGTGAATCACCCAGGGTTTATCGAACTCAGGGAGGTAGAGGTCAAAGATATCCCTCTCAAGCAACCCTGCAATTAAGATACAGGAAGTCTCTTGTGTCCCCAACACACCTAATACACTTGTCAGATGTATAGGTGCACTAGTTCGGCGAAGAGATAGTAAGATGCAAGTGATATGGATGAATATGAGTGGTGATAACAATCTGAAATAAATATGGCAGCAAGTAAACATGCAGTAGAACAGTAAATAAACGGTGATTCGATATTTGGAAACAAGGCCTAGGGATCATAATTTCACTAGTGGACACTCTCAACAATGATCACATAAATAAATAACTTCTCTTCACTTGTGCTACTTTCTCACACTCTCTTGTTGGATAACAAACACCATTCATTGTGTAGGGCTATAAAAGCACACCTCTAGCCGGAGTAAACAAGCTCCACAACGCCCGGAGTTCATATTAAAGTAACCTCTAGAGTGCATAATAGACCGTTGCAATTTAGACCGGGTACTAACATAGCATACACACTGTCACCAATAGCTATGAAAGGGGGAATAGATCACACCAATACTATCATAGTAATAGTTAACTTCATAATCTACAAGAGATTACAATCATAACCTACGCCAAGTACTACATGATGCACACACTGTCAACTTTACATCATGGAGGAGGAATAGACTACTTTAATAACATCACTAGAGTAGCACATAGATTAATAGTGATACAAAGCTCATGATCACATAAAGATCACACCATGGGAGAGAGAGATGAACCACATAGCTACCGGTAGAGCCCTCAGCCTCGGGGAAGAACTACTCCCTCCTCATCATGGGAGATAGCAATGGCGATGAAGATGGCGGTGGTGTCGATGGAGATGGCTTCCGGGGAAAATTCCCCGTCCCGGCGGCGTGCCGGAACAGAGATTCTGTCCCCCGAAACTTGGTTTCGCGATGGCGGCGGCTACGGAGCTCTTCGTGGAATATCGTCGATCGTGGTAGGGTTTTCGGAGACGGAAGAATATATAGGCGGAAGGGCGGCCTCGGAGGAGTCCCAGGGTTCCCTCACCACATGGCGGCGCGGCCAGGGTTGGGCCTGCGCCCCCTATGGTGTGGGCCCCCCTTGGCCCCCCTCACGGCACTTCTCTGGCTCTCTGGGTCCGTCTCGGTAAAATAGAAGGTTTGGCTTTTGTTTCGTCCAATTCCGAGAATATTTCCTGTGTAGGATTTCTGAAACCAAAAACA
Organism: Lolium rigidum; assembly: GCF_022539505.1. Taxonomy (NCBI): domain Eukaryota; kingdom Viridiplantae; phylum Streptophyta; class Magnoliopsida; order Poales; family Poaceae; genus Lolium; species Lolium rigidum. The sequence continues at coordinate 250,073,837 of NC_061509.1, read as the reverse complement.
GCAGAAAACAGGAGGTTTTGAAGCAATAAATTCTTAGTAGAAGGTTTTGAAGCAATACAAAGGAAGATATAAGTTTCAGCAGTTGCTTTCAACTTCAACATGTATAATTGTCAACACAAAGTAATATGATGAATGCAAATAAGCAAGTATGTAGGAATCAATGCACACAGTTGACACAAGTGTTTGCTTCTAAGATAGAAAGAAGTAGGTAAACTGACTCAACATAAAGTAAAAGAAAGGCCCTTCGCGAGGGAAGCAGGCATTACTATTTTGTGCTAGAGATTTTATTTTGAAATCATAGAAACATATTATGAAATCATAGAAACAATTTTGTCAACAGTAGTAATAATTCATATGTGTTATGCATAAAACATCCTATAAGTTGCAAGCCTCATGCATCGAATACCAATAGTGCTCGCACCTTGTCCTAATTAGCTTTGATTTCCATGGATTATCATTGCATTACATATGTTTCAACCAAGTGTCACAAAGGGGTACCTCTATGCCGCCTGTACAAAGGTCCAGGGAGATAAATTGCATTTGATTTCTCGTTTTTGATAAATCTCAACTTGAGGACATCCATACCGGGACAACATAGAAAACAGATAATGGACTCCTCTTTAATGCTTAAGCATTCAACAACAGATAATATTCTCATAAGAGATTGAGGATTAATGTCCAAACTGAAACTTCCACCATGATACATGGCTTTGGTTAGCGGCCCAATGTTCTTATCTAACAATATGCATACTAAAACCATTCAACTCATGGCAAATCTCCCTTACTTTAGACAAGACGAACATGCATAGCAACTCACATGATATTCAACAAAAGTGTAACAGTTGATGGCGTCCCCAGGAACATGGTTACCGCTCAACAAGCAACTTATAAGAAATAAGATACATAAGCGACATATTCTTTACCATAATAGTTTTTAAGCTACTTTCCCGTGAGCTATATATTGCAAAGACAAGGAATGAAATTTTTAAAGGTAGCACGCAAGCAATTTACTTTGGAATGGCAGAAAAATACCACATAGTAGGTAGTTATGGTGGACACAAATGGCATAAGTTTTGGCTCAAGGATTTGGATGCACGAGAAGCATTCCCTCTCAGTACAACGCTTTGGCTAGCAAGGTTGTTTGAAGCAAACACAAGTATGAACCGGTACAGCAAAACTTACATAAGAACATATTTCAAGCATTTTAAGACTCTACACTATCTTCCTTGTTGTTCAAACACTTTTACCATAAAATATCTAGACTTTAGAGAGACCAATCATGCAAACCAAATTTCAACAAGCTCTACGGTGGTTCTCCACTAATAGGTTCAAACTACATGATGCAAGAGCTTAAACATGATCTATTTGAGAGCTCAAAACAATTGCCAAGTATCAAATTATTCAAGACCATATACCAATTACCACATGCAGCATTTTCTGTTTCCAACCAAATAGCAATAAATGCAGCAGCTTTTAACTTTTGCCATGAACATTAAAAGTAAAACTAAGAACACTAGTGTTCAATATGAAAAAGCGGAGCGTGTCTCTCTCCCACACATGGATTGCTAGGATCCGAATTTATTCAGAGAATGAAAATAACAAAACGAAAATAAAACACACATACGCTCCAAGTAAAGCACATAAGATGTGACGGAATAAAAATATAGTTTCACTAGAGGTGACCTGATAAGTTGTTGATGAAGAAGGGGATGCCTTGGGCATCCCCAAGCTTAGATGCTTGAGTCTTCTTGAAATATGCAGGGATGAACCACGGGGGCATCCCCAAGCTTAGACTTTTCACTCTTCTTGATCATATTGTATCATCCTCCTCTCTTGACCCTTGAAAACTTCCTCCACACCAAACTCGAAGTAATCTCATTAGAGAGTTAGTGCATAATCAAAAATTCACATGTTCAGAGATGACACAATCATTCCCAACACTTCTGGACATTACCCAAATCTACTGAAAGTTAATGGAGCAAAGAAATCCACTCAACACAGTAAAAGAGGCAATGCGAAATAAAAGGCAGAATCTGTCAAAACAGAACAGTTCGTAAAGACGAATTTTTTAGAGGCACTTAACATGCTCAGATGAATAAGCTCAAATTTAATGAAAGTTGCGTACATATCTGAGGATTACTCATGAATTTTCGCAGATTTTTCTGAGTTTTCTACAGAGAGACCTACTCAAATTCGTGACAGCTAGAAATCTGTTTCTGCGCAGTAATCCAAATCTAGTATCAACCTTACTATCAAAGATTTTACTTGGCACAATAATACAATAAAATAAAGATAAGGAGAGGTTGCTACAGTAGTAAAAACTTCCAAGACACAACAAAACAGTAGCAAAATAAAAACATGGGTTATCTCCCAAGAAGTGCTTTCTTTATAGCCATTAAGATGGACTCAGTAAATTTAATGATGCACTCGCAAGAAATAAGAGTTGAATGAAAAGAGAGCATCAAAAGTAAATAAGATACACTTTTAAGTCTAACCCACTTCCTATGAAAAGGAATCTTGTAAATAAACAAGTCATGTAAGCATAATGCAACAAGCATAGAAAGGCAACACAAGCGCAACTTCAAGATTCTCAACATAAAGACGGGAAACTTAATATTATTAAGATGCATATAACCATGTTTCCCTCTCTCATAATAACTTTCAGTAGCATCATGAACAAACTCAACAATATAACTATCACATAAAGCATTCTTGTTCACATGCATAAAAGTATCATTACTCTCCACATAAGCATAGTCATTCTTATTAATTGTAGTGGGAGAAAATTCAACAAAGTAGCTATCATTATTATTCTCATCACCATAATCATCAAATATAGGAGGCATAGTATAATCATAATAAACTTTATCCTCCATAGTAGGTGGCACCAAAATACCACTATCATTATAATCATCATAAATGGGAGGCAAAGTATCATCAAAGAAAATTTTCTCCTCAAAACTTGGGGGACTAAAAATATCACAACCAGCTTCCCCAAGCTTAAATTCTTCCATAGCATTAGCAATAAGAGTGTTCAAAGAGTTCATGCTAATAACATTGCTACAACTATTTTGCAAACAAATTTACATGGGTTTTTTAATTCTCTCTTCAAACACATCATGTCCTAATTCAATATAAAGTTCATAAAGATCTCTAATTTTTTTTGTTGTTTTCCATTAAGCCTAACTAGTGAAAATAAAAACAAGAAACAAAAAGATGCAATTGCAGGATCTAAAGGAAATAGCTTCGAGCACTCACACACCGGCAACAGTGCTAGGAAATAGCTTAGTAGTCGGAGGATGTGAATACCTTTTACCTTACCTCCCCGGCAACGGCGCCGTGAAAATAGCTTGATGTTTACGCACGCTTCTATTCCTGTAGACAGTGTTGGGCCTCCAAGAGCAGAGGTTTGTAGAACAGCAGCAAGTTTCCCTTAAGTGAATCACCCAAGGTTTATCGAACTCAGGGAGGTAGAGGTCAAAGAAATCCCTCTCAAGCAACCTTGTAATTAAGATACAAGAAGTCTCTTGTGTCCCCAACACACCTAATACACTTGTCAGATGTATAGGTGCACTAGTTCGACGAAGAGATAGTAAGATGCAAGTGATATGGATGAATATGAGTGGTAATAACAATCTGAAATAAATATGGCAGCAAGTAAACATGCAGTAGAACAGTAAATAAATGGTGATTCGATATTTGGAAACAAGGCCTAGGGATCATATTTTCACTAATGGACACTCTCAACAATGATCACATAAATAAATAACTTCTCTTCACTTGTGCTACTTTCTCACACTCTCTTGTTGGATAACAAACACCATTCATTGTGTAGGGCTACAAAAGCACACCTCTAGCCGGAGTAAACAAGCTCCACAACGTCCGGAGTTCATATTAAAGTAACCTCTAGAGTGCATAATAGACCGTTGCAATTTAGACCGAGTACTAACATAGCAGACAGACTTTCACCAATAGCTATGAAAGGAGGAATAGATCACATCAATACTATCATAGTAATAGTTAACTTCATAATCTACAAGAGATTACAATCATAACCTACGCCAAGTACTACATGATGCACACACTGTCAACTTTACATCATGGAGGAGGAATAAACTACTTTAATAACATCACTAGAGTAGCACATAGATTAATAGTGATACAAAGCTCATGATCACATAAAGATCACACCATGGGAGAGAGAGATGAACCACATAGCTACCGGTAGAGCCCTCAGCCTCGGGGGAGAACTACTCCCTCCTCATCATGGGAGACAGCAATGGCGGTGAAGATGGCGGTGGTGTCGATGGAGATGGCTTCCGGGGGCTATTCCCGTCCCGGCGGCGTGACGGAACAGAGATTCTGTCCCCCGAAACTTGGTTTCGCGATGGCGGCGGCTACGGAACTCTTCATGGAATATCGTCGATCGTGGTAGGGTTTTCGGAGACGGAAGAATATATAGGCGGAAGGGCGGCCTCGGAGGAGTCCCAGGGTTCCCTCACCACATGGCGGCGCGGCCAGGGTTGGGCCCACGCCCCCTATGGTGTGGGGCCCCCTTGGCCCCCCTCCGGCACTTCTCTGGCTCTCTGGGTCCGTCTCGGTAAAATAGAAGGTTTGGCTTTTGTTTCGTCCAATTCCGAGAATATTTCCTGTGTAGGATTTCTGAAACCAAAAATAGCAGAAAACAGGAACTGGCGCTTCGGCATCTTGTTAATAGGTTAGTACCGGAAAATGCATAAAATCATTATAAAGTGTGAGCAAAACATGTAGGTATTGTCATAAAACTAGCATGGAACATCAGAAATTATAGATACGTTGGAGACGTATCAACGATGCGAGGGAGATTACTTCGAATCTCTCCAATTCCTTCATGACCATGGACACCGCGGGCATGATCAGGACAAGGACTGTTGAGGGGGAACCGCAAATCTCGTAGCTTATCTAATCAACCATCAATAGACACCCAATGATCCGATGGCGCAAGATCACCGAGGTGCTCTGGAAAGCCTCGCGATACTTGGAGATAAACTCACCCCTAGGAAGGAGAGGATTACACATCAAGGCAGTGGATCTAAGCATCATCCAAAGGATGCCCGCGGCGATATTACGCAGAGCAAGATTGATAAAGCTCGTCATCGGCGTGCCGCAAGAGAAGGCTACGATAGCGAGGACTCTGAAGAAACCCAAGAGTATGATGGTGAACTACGAGGTGTTGATTGTTTAAGCAAAAGGATTCGGCAGTCAATGCCACCGAAGAGATTCAAGCCTACGCCCACCAACGCTGCCAAGTACGATGGTCAACAGGAGCGAAGGTCTTGGATAGACGATTATCTGCAAACTGTGATCTTACACAAGGGAAACTAAGTAGCGGCAATGCAGTGTCTGCAGCTTTACCTAAAGTATTCGGCACGAGCTTAGCTAAGGGGTCTAACGAAGGGGTCCATCAGATCCTGAGACGACTTAGTCGATGCCTTTGTCAAAAACTTCCAGACCACACATACAAAATGCCCATTGGAATCGAAGAACTACGACAATGCCACCAAAAACCAAAGGAATCGATTCGCGCGTACATTGGGCGTTTTACTGAACTCCTGAATACTGCCGAAGATGTCTCTGTTGATAAGGCGATTGATGCTTTCAGCGACGACATCCGACGAGAATTCTATATCAAGGAGCTTGGCCGAAAGAAGCCGAAGACCATTACTAGACTTATGGAGATCGCCACGTCCATGTAGCGATGGCGAAGACGACGACCAGAAGCACGACTCGGGCCATCGACGTGATCGTCGAAAAAAGAGAAGAGACTGCTGGTATCAAGACACCAATATTGTAGCTGCATGATATTCCGATCGACGTGATGATCGCTATGATGATCAGCGCGGGGACAAGCGCGATGATCATCGAGACGGAAACAGCATCGGTTCTGGAGGAAATCGTGGCAACTACAGGGAACGGCCACCTCGGGTCCCAGATCTACCGTTCGTCGAGCAGTTGATCGCTCCTTGTTACATACACTCGTACTTCGACCCCAAGAATAACACCAAAAAATCAAGCCATCTTCTCAGGGACTACCGATAGTTTCTCGATATTCAGAAGTTCTATGAGTCGGGTAAGGGGCAGGCGCAGCTACTGAACCCACCGCCGCCACCTCAGCATCAAACTCAGCAAGTTCAAACTCGTGCCTCTAATGAAGCATTTCCTCCACCTCGGGGGGCAGATGAGCATGATTCATAAAACTGGCATTTCTAGGAGAGAGATGAAGCTTACGCAAGAGATAAACCTTGTAGAGAGCACTATGGCTAACGTCCCAGAATTCATCGATTGGTCTACGCAGAGCATCCTGTTCAGCAGGGCCAACCACCCGATGTCTATCCCAAGGCCGGGTCATGCAGCCTTGGTAGTCGAAGCACACATTGGAGGATTCAATATGAGCAAAGTATTCATGGATGGTGGCATGGATGGTGGAAGCGGATTGAATCTAATATTCGCAAGCACAGTCAAAAATATGGGCATTACAGTCGATAGGTTGCAGGAGTCCGATACATGTTTCCATGGCATTGTTGTAACTTCGCCAGCATAATCTCTCGGCAGAATTTCGTTGAGTGTAGTCATCGAGAAACCTGACAATTTCAGAAGGGAAAGGCTCAAGTTTGAGGTAGTGATTTGGGAATCACACTACCATGCTATTCTCGGAAGACCAGATTACGCTAAGTTCATGGCTGTACCGCATTATGCGTACTTAAAACTTAAGATGCCAGGCAACAGTGGGACCAATATTATGGTTCATGGAAGTTTATCTCGCTCAGATAACTGTGATCGAGAGTTCCAGAAGACCGCTGCTAAGTTTGGGGTAAAGCAGGAAGTTAAAACTGTCGACTTCTCCTCCAAGCAGTTGGCTCTTCAAGACTCCAAGCTTATGGAGGTCGACGGCGGCAAGAAGATGAAGAAACAATCGGATGATTCTGCAGCAACAACTACCAAAACTACGACAACAGAAGATAAAGATTCCAAAGAAGGTGTTAATTCTTCGGCAGCAATTGTCAGTACTCCTACGGAAACCATCGGCACCGCCCTAGAAATCATCGGCACTTCGGAAGCTATTGGCACCTTGGCGGGCATGGATCAAGAGAAGAATGGCCCTCCTCTTACTTAAGAATACGAGTGGTGGCATACATCTTCATAGGATTTTATTTTCAATAAATCTTTCTTAATACATAGCAATACTAGCTTATATTATCGTCATAGACTTATTAATAAAGGTTCAACTTTCGTTCATACGATCATTTAATTGCTTCGGAACACCCGAACAATTTTTTGAAATTTTTTCTTTCTCGCACAATACCGCGAGCGTCGACTTCGAAATATGAAGCACATTAAGCGAACCCGATAAAAAAGATCAGGGGTCACCTGTGCTGATTATGCCCAAAACTATCACCTAAGCCTCATGGAAAATGCGAGGGCTGCAATAGTTGATAATCAAAGGGTCTTATAAAATAATACACGTTATCTTCTACCAAAGCCTCAGGAACATGTGAACGCTTCTAATGGCAAGGATAATGTAACTTATGGAAGGCCCATGCAGGTACATTGAACAAGGGGTACTAAGAGCAAAGGAGTCAATGATGAACATAGTTTACTCGATTTACTTGGGGGCTGTCGCCAAAAACATACATTATCGGTTGTAGAAAAGTTGTGATTACTATGGGTTCTTCGGACCCGCAACATGAGCTGATCACTCAAATGTTTTTGCTACCGATACTTTTCATAAAAAGCATCACAATACCGATGCCAAAAGGACTAGTGCATCGAGATTTGCAGCATAGTCAACAAAATTACCACTAGCGTTTGAAGACAATTTGCGAAGTATCGATATTTTGTCAAAAGTGGAAAGCGTATCATCTCTAGCAAGACATTCATCCTTACAAAAGCCCTTCGAGAATAGGGCAAAAGAAAATCTTTAAGTGCCGAATAAACTTACAATCAGGGTATCCGAATATTTGGAAACAAGATTAATTTGTTACAACAGAATGATAGTGGCATCAAACGCTACTCAGGAGGAATCGTATGCTTCTGAGCTGATCTCTAATCTGGTAGCGACCATGGAGGCAGTATCCTTCACGAGAGGGAAATATTGCCTTATGTCACCATCAGTTTTTGCGATCGCTTCCAAATCCAGTGAAGGGTGCTGGGACAATACAAAAGCAAATGCTGACTCAACTCCTGCAAGAAGTTGACTGCGAACTAGCCTACGGACCTTCTTCACATTACTAAACTTTGACATCAAAGTTAGCAACGTAGGATTCAGGGGGAACATGGTCTTCCATATCATCCTCAAACCAGTGTAGCACTTACCAAAAAATCGGTGTACTTGGTGCACCCAATCCTGAAAATTTGCAACAATAACAGCTTTTTGCTTGTCCATCCAGAAAACTTTTTCAAATTGCGAAAGATTAGTCAAAGCATCTACACGTTCATGCACTTTCTTGTTTTCTTCATACAGATTCAGGGATATGACTGACAAGAGGCAACGACGCGGAGATCAAAAGCAAAAAAAGGATTATCAAACCACTCAAAGGAACCTAAGGAGTATCAAGCACTTACAGTTCAAGCTTTTGTAGCTTTTTGCAGCTTGCCGAGAGCGTATCGCTCCGCGTCAATGGCCAGTTGGCCCTTTTTCTTTATAATAGCTGCCATAGCATGGAGGCCACCCATGTCTCCATCCATCTGAGCAATTCGGGTCTTCATACGTTGAAGCTGATCATTTTCAGAGTCATTAGCCGAAGAACCTTCTACAAAGGAAGGCATAGGAGTCACCCGCAAATACAACATCAAGTGTGTCAAGGAACATATACAATGTCGATAGATTTTACTCCCATCGGGAGCGCGCAATCAGAAATAGGAACATCGCAGTTGGAAAAGAAAAACTAGCAACACTGCCAGCTTTGAATTCATTACGGTCGAAGGCCTTAGAAAAGGCATTATTTGAAACAAACGACAAATTACAATTCAATAAAGAAAAGTTCAAGGAGCCTGGGTTTGCGTCAACAAGCTTGGGGAAGCTCCTCCGGCAGCTGGCTTATTAGCTGTCACCAGTTCAAGAAGCTGCAGCGCGCATTTTCGCGCTGATGCCTTGAAAGGGCTAAGGTCGATAGCCAGCCCATCATGGTCCTTTGGCAGCTCTTTCGTCAGCAAATCCATTTCGGCTTTGAAGGCGCGTCCCATCAGAAGCTGGAAAGCAAGGAGAGCACCATAGGTACGCGAGGTACGTTTGAATACCTTGATGGTGCTTTCGGTGTTGATGGAGAAAGTGCCCGCCGCTTTCCCGTGGTCTTCTCGCTGATCCGCCTTTGGGAAGATCATGGTGTGCAATCTCGACAAGACCGCCCTGTTCTTCTAGAGAAGAGCTCGAACGAGGTCGCCGGATTCAACTACCAAAGAAATGGCATCAGCAGAAGACTCAGCCGAGAGCCTGCCTACAGAATTAAGAGGGATGTCAGCAGCTTCTGCAAGAAATAAGAGCAGAAGATTAGAAGCCAGCAAAACTAAACAAAAAAGTGACTCAAAGAGAAAGCAGTAACATTACCAAGCAAGGCCATGATGGATTTATGCAGAAAATTTGTCGTCGTGGTGAACAGACAGATGCCATAGGATGGCTTAAGTTGGGGCCAAATGTGCGCAAGAGGATCTAGAGGAGGGTAAGATGAAGGTGGAAAACACACATCTTGTATTAGATTTCTGGATCCACAAGATCAGGGCAAGAACTTGGCCTAAGGCCAGAGGTAGACGATGTACGGCTTACTAGCCAGAGCCCTCTCTTGCTCACTGATCGATCCCCCCGCACAAGGGTGCCCCTCCTCTCCTTATATAGTGGAGAGGAGGCTTACAAGGGAAGGAACCCTAGGGTATATTTTCTTAGCTAAGCTACTTTATAAAGCTTCTTTGACTCCAGGAGTGATGCCCTCTTCTGCATCCTTGGTCTGGTGACCTCGCTTGGTCGGCCTCGGGCACCTTTTTCGTCATCCTTCTGCTTTGGCTTCAGGGCTTCGTTTAAAGCTGAACTGCTTAGCTCCTTTGTGTCCTTCGGCCTTAGAGGGAATCTTTGACCAGGGTGCCGACATGTTGCCGCTGAGACTATACCGGATCCCAGTTAATTTAACCGGGTCAAACCGGATTCTTCTCTCTATCATCAGAGCTTGGTTCCTTCGGACGTTCTTCTGGCTTAGATATCGTCGGTTGCCCTTACTCCGGCATACCCCTCCTGGTATACCGGATTGTACCATCAATAACCATTGAATCGAACTTTTGCAACCCGGATTACCTCTTAATCCGGTTTACCAGCATCTTAACATGGCTAATTCGCCAAGTCTTGACCTACTCGGGGTCATCCCCCGACAAAATCCTCCCTCTCCTTCCGTTGAGCTTGGCTTCAGACCTTCTCCTTCTCCTCGCTCCTTCGATTTCTTCTTCGACCGACCAAGCTCTTTTCTCAAAGAGTCTACATCTTGACGGGCGGTGGCACCAATTTTCACTGCTTGGTCAAGCTTGGAAGATGTCAACAGAACATGCTCTTGGAGCCGAGCATTATCGGCTTGGAGAGAAGAAAATTGAGAGGCGAAGTCCTTCAAAATGGTTTTGGCAGCTTGAATGCTTCGTGAGGACTCTTGATTTCCCAAAGTCAAACCATTTTACTTCCTTCATTACTTTGTGTACTTCCCGTTGTCAGTGTGTGTATTTCCCATCGCCATCGTATGCACTCCCTGTAGTCACCGCATGTACTTCGGGAACAAAAGTTATGCACTCTCGTAAAGAGAATATGAACTTCACGTAGCCTCGTTGTTTATTAGGTAGGCTGAGTTGTAGTCCACACGGCAGCGGTGACAAGCAACAAATCCTTGGTACCTTAGAGAAGATGCATTACGTGTGCATACTACGACTTAGGGGTGGTGTAGTGGGGATGTATGTAACCCTAAATTTTAATATCAAAATGCCATTTAGGCTGAATATTATTAAATTTTGTACTTTCGGAATGTGCACTCCCGAATAAACATTTGTCCTTTCCATCGTAAAATTGGGCACTTAGTATCACCAAGAACCGCAAACTTTGAGAAATACAACCTTTTCACTTCCCGATGTCACTATATGTACTTCCTTAATGCCGACTATGTACTTTGCAAACCTGAACCTTGTACTTCTTGTCTTCACTATGTGCATGTGCATTTCCTGCTTTTGCGGATTATTTATTATTTTCTTACTACAGGATTATTCACTTTCTCCCCTATGACATCATTATTTTTCCAGCACTCCACGGGATTATGTAGTTCTCGTGGTGGATTTTTGTACTTCCTGGAATAGTACATTTGTACTTCTTGGAGAAAGTTGTGTACTTCCCACTAGTTATTTTTTGAAACTATTTAATTAATATTTCCTACATTTTGAACATATTGTTACTTCCGAAACATAAACTTTATACTATCAAGTGTCACCTTGGTGTACTTTTTACAAAATATTTGTACTTCCAATGCTTGATTTTTTTACTTCCTCTTAGAGACTCCGACTTCTATAAATTAAACCTTTGTACTTCTGGATGTCATCGTGTTTAATTCTTTTCGACATTTATTATTTGCTTTTTTTCTAGAATTTCACATGGACCAGTGTACTTCTTTACTTTTTTAGATCATGTACTTCTTGATGCTTGTTTTGCACTTGTATATTTGTTTTACCTGGATTTCCAAGGGGAATGACTCCGGTGGTTCAAATCCTGCAGACCTTTGAAGGCTGAACAAAATAAAGCTAACCCTACTGTGAGATCCGTGCAAGAATTTATATATTTTTTGAACTATGAGAACAAACCATACACTTCTTTTTTCACCATGTGATATTTTTGTTAAAGAGAACGAGGACAGATTATAACATCACCCTGAACTTTTCTTAACGGATTATCAGTCAGGCCGAGAATTTAGACATGTAATTCGTAGGTTCGTACCACATCCCTGATTGAATGTTGAGAGAGAAATAAACATTCAGCTCTGTATACCATTAACAGACAACGTTGTAAAACGTCTAATATTTAAACACTCCCTGATCAAACATAAATGCATACCACCATGTATGACCGGCAGTTCTAAATGGTATTTAAGATGGAGAATAAACTTCCGAGAGGCAGATTGCATGGACTGGCAATAAGATGATGTACTTCACTCGTGGACTGGCAAAAGTACACAGGTGGAAGTAGGGTCACAGAAACTTTTCTCGCGAGTGTAATGTCCGCACATTATCCCCGAGCATCTCCTCCGTCTATCTTTTCTTTGCGTTCTGCAATAGAACACATAAAGGAAAAAAAATCAAGACACGAATCTGCCAAAAAAATTCAGGCAAATATCTGAAAAATATACGTACAGGTTCAGAACCATCCGCATAATTAAGGAGCAGCTAATAGTAAAACTGCAGAGGAACCGCGCCCAGTTCAGAACCATCTACGCACAGGTTCAGTAGCAGCAACTCACATAATTTGCTTGGACGTTTGAGTACTAGCAGTTCATATTGTACAGTAGGGGAAATCAACGGCAGCTCACACAGCAGTTCAGAGGAACACAGTTAGTTGAGAGCAGCGTGGGCATCAGCACCGGATTGTTCTTCAGCGTGCCAACGGAAAGGAGTACCATAGAAAGAAGCCAGGGCCTGTGGACCAGCGCAGGTTCCTGGGAGGGCATCCATGGACTCCTGCTGCCGGCCAGTGTGGGGTGTACTTCCGCGCGGTCTAGGCAGGATCCGGTGAGCATGGTCGCTAGTGCCGGAGACCGTGGATGAGGACAGGGCATCCCGTGCTGGTGAGTAGCTACAGAAATTCGAGTGGAGCCACGAGGACGTACAGCATAGGGGTTTGGAGGCCCCATGGATGGAGTGGAGTGGGTGAGCATGGGCCAAGGAGGTTGGGAGGCGGCATAGGGGATCGCCGGCGTCATGCAAGATGTTGCGGGAGGACGACCGTCGCAGAAGGTTGGGGGGTGTCGCGGTTGTCCACCGGAGGCAGGGAATCTGAGGCGGCGCAGGGCATGCCGGCGACGGCGAGAAGGTGGATGGCGTCCGATGATTAGGTCACGCGTGGGGATTGCGTTCTACATATGCCGGGGGTAATGAGTGGTTAGGATGTGAAATCCACACACACCACACACACAGGTGACTCCACCACAGCGCTTCCGTGCCCTCGATCTCCCATCCTCTCTATCGCCCCCGGTGCCCCTACCGAGCATGGCCCTCATGGATCCAGCGTTAGAGCATGTCTAACAGGTCCCTTACTTTTCTGTTCCGTATTTTGCGATTTTTTCGTCCCGTATAAAAGAAGTGCTCGTCGATACATCGTTCCGTCTAGCAGACCCCGTATTTCACCCCGTAAAATCGTAAATTTAAAACCCCGGGAAACTTGTTCATATTCATAGTTCGTCGATCATACATGCGGATCAACGTATATACATACAACATGCGCGATCCTAAATGGATTGCGACTTCTAGTCGGAGAGGTCGACGATGTACGCGTCCGCCTCCGCCTCCCGCAACTGCGCCTCCTTCACGGCGGCGATGGCCGCCGCCTTCTCTTCCTCCTCTGCCCTCTTCTTCTTGGCGTTGTCCTTGAGGGACTCTTCTATCGCCATCAAGAAGTCGGGGTCCTCCTCCTCCTCGCCGGCGAGCGGAGCTCCTCCGCCGCTGGTGCTCCCGATGGTCGCGTTCCAAGCCGCCTTCGCCCGGCGTTGGCGCTCCCACTTGGCGCGCCAGTTGTCGAATGCGGGGCCGCTCATCGGCTTGAGCGGCGGATCCTCCTTGTACCAGCGACCGCCCGCCGCGAACTCAACGAGCTTCGGCAGGACGTACGCGGCGCCAGCGTACCTGCAGGCCGCACGGCGGCTCCCGGCGGCGGATCTCTTGCATTGGAGACGCCACGCATCCTCCACGTTGTCCGGCGAGCGGGATCGCTTCGATCCGCTCGCCGGCGAGGCGGTACTACGGCGGCGTGCGTCCATGCCGGAGCTGGGGTGAAATGCGGAGCTAGGAGTGAGGGATTTCTCGCCGGAGCTAACTAGGGAGGCGGTGGCGGACGACGGAGCTAGGGTTGCAAGTGAGGGGTTAACCCCTCACTCGCACCTGCTCCCGGTATAAGTAGGGGGCGGCGGGCGGATTTCCTGGGCCCCGTATTCCGCCGAAACGGGTCGGCCTGAATACGGGGCCTGCTAGACGGCCCAAACCGCGCCTGCCCCGTATCCCGTCGGAATTTTACGGGGTGGGCGGGTTATAAGGGGCCTGTTAGACATGCTCTTAGTTTCCCCTCGAGCGTGGAAGCTCGACGAGGCCACCGACACAACGCTCCTCAGGGCTAGGGTTTCCTTACGACGGACCACAGATCCAGAGGTCGGACCTTTGGACCTAGCACGGCGAAGGCGTCACGATGGCTACTTGGTTGTGCCTAGGTGGATCCTGGCACTGTAGGCTCTGGGCCGGCATGGCGGCGACAATGGACGGTGTCGATGACGCATGTGGCAGGTCCGTGTGACGACGCCACCAGCCCCGCTCGACTTGTTCCCCGGTGATGGCTGGCCTGTTGGCAGCCTACCGGCGGTTGTTGCACTGCGCTAGCCGATGCCTCCCTCCTTCAACGGTGATTATTTACAGCTACCCTCTCGGTGTTGTGGCCCTGCCAGGCTACCGAATTCCGCGTGATCCCTGCGCGGTGCTGACCGGCGATGCTCGAGGGTGACGTTACCTCGACCATGGATGGCCTTCTCCACGAGCAGCAGGGGAAATCCTAGGTCCGACTAACCGGACCGGGCAGCAGTGGCGTATTCCCGACATTCCCTTCTTGGAGGTGTTGCTTGGGATGCACGTGGAGTAACCGATGCGGCAACCGGAGGGGCGATGCATTGTTTTGGTGTGGGCTGCTACGCAGGGTGCAGACATCCACCTGCCCATCCTCTAGGCACATGGGTGTGAGGCACATTGGCCTGGACTGTCCTGGAGATGCGGCCGTCTTTGGAGGCGTCTAGCAACGTTGCGACACACCCCTGTGGCTCGAGTCTCGACACCTCGCCATTCTTGGCTAGAGGCTAGGCTAGTTGGTGGCACCTCCTCACCTGGGTCAGGTGGCGAGGACGGTCGTGTGTGTGCGTGCATGTGTGTGTCCCTCCTTTGGAGGTTGTGCCCCTGATGATGTCTTCCTGTTCTGTGAAATGAAACACAAATTCTTTTTCTTTTTCTCGAAAAAGGAAAGATAGTCACACAAGTATAGCAAAATTACCTTCACCCTTACCAAGATATTTGGATATTTCACTTGGTGCAGATACGCATAGAAGCAAAGTCTTTTCCTGTAGCAACCTTGTTTCTGAAGCTTCTCTCGTGCCTGTATCATATAAAATAGCTCAGGATTTGACAAAATGATCTCTACAGAAACACTGGTTTCTTTTCAATCAAAAAACTGAAGATAGATGGTGTCCTTTGGTAGTGCAAAACAGCAAACAGAACTACAGAAATAATGAATCCAAATAGAGAAAAAACAACTACAGACAAATACTTCTAAAAGTTTGTCTTGATCGCCTATTATTCTTGTGCATGTTGTTTTTATTTGTTGTTCTGCAAATCAACAAGTTATTCGACATACACATTTGACAATCATTTACCTATTTAGATGCTAGAAAATATACATATATGTATGTTAGTGGTGAAATTTTAGGTAGGCTCACTGCATAGATACAAAGACAGAATCTAAAATAGAGTGCATGAACTATTAAACCCAACGGAAACTTGTTTCAAAGGGCACTCAAATACCCTACATTGTGTTGCATCATGCTAGGTGTATGTTGTGCCATTATTTAATGGATGTCATCGGCCGTTATAATGAAAATGCAAACTTTTCCATTCATGTTGATTCGAAGCATGTTGTATAGATACTTGTAAACCACCATTAAAGTTTATTTGTACACCAGTTCATTCTACCAGTACACAGTGACTGCTTAACATACAAAAGCAACACAATATCAGTTGAACATAATTTACATACTTTTCCAAACTACAGCCACAAGACCCAAGAATTGTGGTAACACCTGATGTAAAAATTCGGACAGCACAGTTCGGAATAGAACAGCCGTCCCTCGCGGTGCATACCATCATCGTAGTCAAGCTAACACACCTGAATTAGCTCAACTAGGTTCTAGAGTTGTCTTCTAGCAAAAAAAAAAAGGAAAAGGAAAAGAACCTTGAACGTCCATCCATAATTAGCTAAAGTCACATCCTAAGCATCAGAGTGATATGATAAGGCCATAGCATTTAGCTCTTTCAAAAGTAACAAGGTGAAACCCCGTTCACAAGAGTGTCTAGATTTTCAGTCCTGGTGAACTCTGGTGTCCTAACATTCAGCTTACATGGAAAAGTTAAGACATTAGACTGCTAAGCAAAGTACAGAAACTAGTCTTGCGAAGAATCCATGGGTACAGGGTCAAGACTCAACATATAGGATAAGCAGACCATGCATACAGATAGGCACACGAACACGGAGTAGTTACTAGTATAGCAAAATTACCTTCATCCTTGCTAAGATATTTGGAGATTTCACTGGTGCAGTAACGCATAAAAGTGAAATCTTTTCCTGACACAAGATTGGCAAATCCTTGCAGTATATTCTTCCTCATGTCAATAGAAATCACCACGTCCTGGCCGCCGTGGCCGGTGTGGTATGCGATAAACATCAGGTACAAAACGTCATCATCCATGCTCAAGGTGGGAAAACCAATGAGTTGTGCCGGTAATGTTGGCTTGGAGGGGTTGTCGTCGGTACCCCGCAGCCTAGGCAGCTGCTCACAATGCAATGGGTCAATAGTGATGTGAGCAACATCGTAGGTGTAGTCAAGATGCCAGTCCTTGGATGGATCAATTGGGATCGGTCGGCTCCATGTGGTGGCCTTCCAAGCTGTACGGGGTGCTCTGTGCTGCTTTTGGTGAGCAGAGGAATCAAGAGGGTAGTCTGGGCTAACCACATTTTTCTGTGGATTTTCGACCTCAATGTACTTGATGGAATCTTTAAGCAGGTTGGCAGTGATGTCCCGAAGGATGTGTGGGGAGCATTTGTGGTAGAATCTCCTGTTACCATCCGCTGGCAGAGGCAGTGGTAAGTCGAGGAGTGCGGGATCCTCCTCCAGCACATTGCAGACTAGGATGCCACGCCAGAGGTCAACCCAGCCGACCATGCCAAGCTCGCCTCGCCCGAGTATGATCACCTTTGATGTCTCATGATACGGCGCACAATACACAGGCAACACCTTGTCCCTCATTGGGTCTGCCACCGACACCACCTTGGAGGTCCACCCCTCCTGAGCTTTGGAGGAGCGGTAAAGGTAGAGATTGAACTCCTTATTAGGAGTCAATTTCAAGTAGTTTCTGGTGAGAGCGGCGACGGCATACCCGTCGCTGAAGCTGAGGAGGGCGACCTCCTCGTCTTTGAAGAAGTTGGGGTACGGGTGCGGAAGAAGGTAGAGTGATGGGTTCCGAGGGTGCGCCCTGTAGAGGAAGTAGTCGCAGTAACGCGGGTTGAAGCGGACCTGGGGGCACACGGAAACCTGGAAGAGGATGAGATCTGAATCCGCGCTGATAACCTTGGGAGGCACCACAAAACCGGCGGGTCCAAGGTCTGGGCAGTGGACACAGAAGTGGGAGACTTGGGGCGGGCGGGCAGTGTGGAAGGACACTTGGATGAGTTCGCCGGTGCTCGTGTTGCTCTCGGCGAAGTTGGCGTTGCGGTGGTGGTCGCCCATATAGCCAAGGATGTCGAGGAGAACCCAGTTTGGGGCGTCGTGGTCATCGCCATCGGGAAGTAGAGGCGGACTCAGAACGGAAGAGGAGGAGGATGAAGAGGCGGTGGCGGCGGCGGTGGCGGCGGCGGCGGCAGCCATGGCGACCAACGAAACAAGCCCTTTTTTTAGGGAAAGCCCTTGTTTGTTTGTTTGGTACAGTACTAACTTTCCATGGGAATTTGTGGCCCACCAGATTCCAAATCTCCACTTATTTTTAAAACCATGTCGCCCCTAAGTCCACTAGCTGCAAGTTAAGAACGGCCCAATACAAAACCAATTAGCCCACAGATGGATCGATGCCTCATGCCTGTGTATACCATAGTTCATCTTTATGGGAAAAATACCATAGTTCATTGTTGGGAAAATCTACGCTAAAGCGCCCCACCGCTAGCTGCTCCGTGCGGCACATCACGATTCGGAAAGAAGACATCGCGCTCTCTATAGGGCGCATCACATATCATTCCAAATCTCTCAGTTTCAGATAATGTCTCTAGAAGCTGGAAGAGCTATAATCTAGAATTTGTTCACCCACATGCAATCATATACTCCACCATTTGATCATCCGACAAGGCCCAAACGTTCTTAGCATGTTACACTCGATGAGGGAATGACTCTAGCTAGGAATCCTCGGCGCCCCAAAGCGTACATCGACTTGACCCTGACATATTTTCGTGTTCAATGATATCTGCTGTAGGAATAGATTGCTGGTCTAGCCTTCACTAAAATATCGGAATTTTAGAAGAAACTTTGGTTTTTCAGAGTGTTTTCTAATCCTTCTCTTCCGCCTCAGCATTCGAAGAACCAGCATTGCCACACTTTTAGTACTTCCCGTGCATGTCCGATCTGCAGGTTGGGACCTGAGGATGTTTTGCACCTTCTCTTTACTTGCCCAGCAGCCCAGGAGATTTGGAGGAAATTGGGGATTAGCAACATCATTGATGAAGCCACACAGGTGGATCGGTCAGGCTCTGCAGTCCTAGAGCATCTGTTGATGGTGCAAGATAATACTGTCCAAGGTTTGGAAAATGTGGGGCTTAGAGAACTGGTTTGTGTTACAAGCTGGTATCTATGGTGGATGCGAAGAAGAAGAATCCGCGAAGAACACGTACCTACAGCATATCGATGCATGATATCCATCCTCTCCATAGTGGTGAACTCGGCGAAGTTATCGGCCCAAGGCCAGAACGTGACATCTGATAATAAGTGGTCGAAACCAGGGCCTCGCGAGGTGAAGTTAAACGTTGACGCATCATTTCATGTGGACTCTTATGCGAGGTTTGATCGGGGCTATTATTCGTGACCATCAAGGTGGTTTTGTGGCGGCTTCTAGTTCCTTTCTGCAATATGTAGCTTCACCTCTGATGGCGGAAGCAATAACTATGAGAGAGGGTCTTTCTCTTGCGATCAAGATGGGTTGCAGCAATGTAGTAGCGGAGTCAGACTCCCTGGAGGTGATCCAAGCATGTACGGGAGAAGAAACTTGGTGGAATGAAGCAGCAGCAGTTTTCGCAGATTGCACCGACATGCGATCACATATAGGGTCTGTGTCTTTCCAGTACTTCCCGAGAGAAGCTAATCAAGTGGCTCATGAGATAGCTAGGGATAGTTTCACTAGTAATAGCACTAGTAGTTGGGAGGTTGAGGCTCCCAGGTTTATTGTTAACACTTTGATAAACGATGTAACTTAACTTTGATGTGGTGGCAGCAAGTTTCAGACGCACTCTTTTCCTTACCAGGGTACCTAAGGGGACTGGAAGGTTTTTAATGAGGCGGCTTGCTAGCTTAATATATTATTTTTTTCAAAAAACAAAGCATTGCCACACTTTTGGTCGGGGGCTTAACTGCAAACACGATTCGTGTGCTACATCGGCCCATACAACTGATTAAGGACGTGGTAGCTAGCCCAGTTTTACGACCGGTCCATGTCCTGGCACTTGGCTGCACCCTGATGTCTACGCACGCTTCTATTCCTGTAGACAGTGTTGGGCCTCCAAGAGCAGAGGTTTGTAGAACAACAGCAAGTTTCCCTTAAGTGAATCACCCAAGGTTTATCGAACTCAGGGAGGAAGAGGTCAAAGATATCCCTCTCAAGCAACCCTGCGATCACAATGCAAGAAGTCTCTTGTGTCCCCAACACACCTAATACACTTGTCGGATGTATAGGTGCACTAGTTCGACGAAGAGATAGTAAAATGCAAGTAATATGGATGTATATGAGTGGTAATAGCAATCTGAATAAAATATGGCAGCGAATAAACATGCAAGTGGAACGAAGAACAAACAGATGACCTCCCCGGCAATGGCACCGTAAAATACTTGTCTGGCGTGCAGTTGACGTGGGAGATAAGAATCTTTGTGGTGTAGCTTTCTATTCGGAAACAAGGCCTAGGGATCATACTTTCACTAGTGGACACTCTCAACATTGATCACATAATAAAACCACTCTACACTCTCTTGTTGGATGATGAACACCACTAATTGTGTAGGGCTACAAGAGCACCTCAATGCCGAAGTTAACAAGCTCCACAACATTCAATGTTCATATTTAAGTAACCTTAGAGTGCATGATAGACCAACGCAATTATACCGAGTACTAACATAGCATGCACACTGTCACCGACAGACTATGAAAGGAGGAATAGATCACATAAATACTATCATAGTAATAGTTAACTTCATAATCTACAAGAGATCACAATCATAAACTACGCCAAGTACTACATGATGCACACACTGTCACCATTACATCATGGAGAAGGAATAGAGTACTTTAATAACATCACTAGAGTAGCACATAGATTAATAGTGATACAAAACTCATATGAATCTCAATCATGTAAAGCAGCTCATGAGATCATTGTATTGAAGTACATAGGAGAGAGATTAACCACATAGCTACCGGTACAGCCCTTAGCCTCGATGGAGAACTAATCCCTCCTCATGGGAACATCAGCGTTGATGGAGATGGCGGTGGTGTCGATGGAGATGCCTTCCGGGGGCAATTCCCCGTCCCGGCGGCGTTGATGGAGATGGCGGTGGTGTCGATGGAGATGCCTTCCGGGGGCAATTCCCCGTCCCGGCGGCTCTGGAAGGTTTCTCGTACCGTGGCTTTTTTCATCTCGAAGATTTAGGTCAGGGGGCTTCTTATAGGCGAAGAGGCGGAGTCGGAAGGGCTACGGAGCCGCCACATAATAGGGGGGCGCGGCCCCCCTCTTGGCCGCGCCGGGCACACGTGTGGGCCCCCTGTGGCTCTCCTCTGGTCCCTCTCGGGTGTTCTGGAAGCTTCGTGGAATTATAAGATGCTGGGCGTTGATTTCGTCCAATTCCGAGAATATTTCCTTACTAGGATTTCTGAAACCAAAAACAGCAGAAAAGAGGAACTAGCACTTCGGCATCTCGTCAATAGGTTAGTTCCGGAAAACGCATAATAATGACATAAAGTGTGTATAAAACATGTAGGTATTGTCATAAAACAAGCATAGAACATCAGAAATTATAGATATGTTGGAGACGTATCAGCATCCCCAAGCTTAGTTCCTACTTGTCCTCGAGTAGGTAAACGATAACAAAGATAATTTCTGAAGTGACATGCTACCAACATGATCTTAATCATACTATTGTAAATCATATGAGATGAATGCAGCAATTCAAAGCAATGGTAAAGACGATGATTAAACAACTGAATCATATAGCAAAGACTTTTCATGAATAGTACTTTTAAGACAAGCATCAATAAGTCTTGCATAAGAGTTAACTCATAAAGCAATAGATTCAAAGTAAAGGCATTGAAGCAACACAAAGGAAGATATAAGTTTCAGCGGTTGCTTTCAACTTCAACATGCATATCTCATGGATAATTGTCAACATAAAGTAAAATAATAAGTGCAATAAGCAAGCATGTAAGAATCAATGCACAGTTGACACAAGTGTTTGCTTCTAAGATAGAAGGGAGTAGGTAAACTGACTCAACATAAAAGTAAAAGAAAGGCCCTTCGAAGAGGGAAGCATTGATTGCTATATTTGTGCTAGAGCTTTTATTTTGAAAATAAGAAACAATTTTGTCAACGGTAGTAATAAAGCATATGCATTATGTAAATTATATCCTACAAGTTGCAAGCCTCATGCATAGATTACCAACAGTGCCCGCACCTTGTCCTAATTAGCTCAGATTTACATGGATTATCATCGCAGTACATATGTTTTAACCAAGTATCACAAAGGGGTACCTCTATGCCGCCTGTACAAAGGTCTAAGGAGAAAGCTCGCATTGGATTTCTCGCTTTTGATTATTCTCAACTTAGACATCCATACCGGGACAACATAGACAACAGATAATGGACTCCTCTTTAATGCATAAGCATTCAACAACAAATAATATTATCATAAGAGATTGAGGATTGTTGTCCAAAACTGAAACTTCCACCATGGAACATGGCTTTAGTTAGCGGCCCAATGTTCTTCTCTAACAATATGCATACTCAAACCATTCAATTCATGATAAATCACCCTTACTTCAGACAAGACGAACATGCATAGCAACTCACATGATATTCAACAAATGATAGTTGATGGCGTCCCCAGGAACATGGTTATCGCACAACAAGCAACTTAATAAGAAATAAGATACATAAGTACATATTCAATACCACAATAGTTTTTAGGCTATTTGTCCCATGAGCTATATATTGCAAAGACAAAGGATAGAAATTTAAAGGTAGCACTCAAGCAATTTACTTTGGAATGGCAGAGAAATACCATGTAGTAGGTAGGTATAGTGGACACAAGTGGCATAGTTATTGGCTCAAGGATTTGGATGCATGAGAAGTAATCCCTCTCAATACAAGGCTTAGGCTAGCAAGGTTATTCGAAGCAAACACAAGTATGAACCGGTACAGCAAAACTCACATAAGAACATATTGCAAGCATTATAAGACACTACACTGTCCTCCTTGTTGCTCAAACCCTTACCAGAAAATATCTAGACTTTAGAGAGACCAATCATGCAAACCAAATTTTAGCAAGCTCTATGTATTTCTTCACTAATAGGTGCAAAGTATATGATGCAAGAGCTTAAACATGATCCTTATGAGCACAACAATTGCCAAGTATCAAATTATTCAAGACATCATACCAATTACCACATGTAGCATTTTCTGTTTCCAACCATGTAATAATTAACGAAGCGGTTTCAACCTTCGCCATGAACATTAAAAGCTAAGAACACATGTGTTCATATGAACCAGCGGAGCGTGTCTCTCTCCCACACAAGCATTTATTCAGAGAATGAAAATAACAAAACGAAAATAAAAGCACACAGACGCTCCAAGTAAAGTACATAGTTTCAAGAGAAGAAACCTGATAAATTGTTGATGAAGAAGGGGATGCCTTGGGCATCCCCAAGCTTAGATGCTTGAGTCTTCTTGAAATATGCAGGGATGAACCACGGGGGCATCCCCAAGCTTAGACTTTTCGCTCTTCTTAATCATATATCATCCTCCTCTCTTGACCCTTGAAAACTTCCTCCACACCAAACTCAAAACAAACTCATTAGAGGGTTAGTGCATAATCAAAAATTCACATGTTCAGAGGTGACATAATCATTCTTAACACTTCTGGACATTGCACAAAGCTACTGAAAGTTAATGGAATAAAGAAATCCATCCAATATAGCAAAAGAGGCAATGCGAAATAAAAGGCAGAATCTGTCAAAACGGAACAGTCCGTAAAGACGAATTTTTTAGAGGCACCAGACTTGCTCAGATGAAAATTCTCAAATTGAATGAAAGTTGCGTACATATCTGAGGATCACTCACGTAAATTGGCAGATTTTTCTGAGTTACCTATAGAGAACCCTGCCCAAATTCGTGACATCAAGAAATCTGTTTCTGTGCAGTAATCCAAATCTAGTATCAACCTTTCTATCAAAGACTTTACTTGGCACAACAATGCAATAAAGTAAGATAAGGAGAGGTTGCTACAGTAGTAACAACTTCCAAAACATAAATATAAAACAAAAGTATTGTAACAAAATAAACACATGGGTTATCTCCCAAGAAGTGCTTTCTTTATAGCCATTAAGATGGGCTCAGTAATTTCGATGATTCACTCGCAAGAAATAAGAGTTGAAGCAAAAGAGAGCATCAAAAAGCAAATTCAAAACACATTTAAGTCTAACCCATTTCCTATGAAAGGGAATCTTGTAAATAAACAAATTCATGAAGCATAATGCAACAAGCATAGAAAGATAAAACAAGTGCAGCTTCAAGATTTTCAGCATATAGAGAGGTGTTTTAGTAACATGAAAATTTCTACTACCATATTTTCCTCTCTCATAATAATGTCCAATAGCATCATGAGCAAACTCAACAATATAACTATCACATGAAGCATTCTTATCATGAGTCTCATGCATAAAATTATTACTACTCCCAACATAAGCATAGTCATTCTTATTAATTGTAGTGGGAGCAAATTCAACAAAGTAGCTATCATTATTATTATCATCAAGTGTAGGAGGCATAGTATAATCATAATAAAATTTACTCTTCATAGTAGGCGGCACCAAAAGACCACTATCATTATAATCATCATAAATAGGAGGCAAAGTATCATCAAAGTAAATTTTCTCCTCAATTCTTGGGGGACTAAAAATATCATGCTCATCAAAACCAGCTTCCCCAAGATTAGAATTTTCCATATCATTAGCAACAATGGTGTTCAACGCGTTCATACTAATATGTTCCATAGGTTTTTTAATTTTCGCAGTAAACAATCCATGTCTTAACTCAGGAAATAGATTAAAAAGCTCCATGTTGCTTTCCATTATGCCTTACTAGTGTAAAACAAGAAACAAAAAGATGCAATTGCAGGATCTAAAGGAAATAGCTTCGAGCACTTACAACGGCACCAGAAAATAACTTAGTTACCTGGGACCAGAGTGTGAGTGCCTTTTACCTTTCCTCCCCGGCAACGGCGCCAGAAAATAGCTTGATGACTGCCTCCAAGAGCAGAGGTTTGTAGAACAACAGCAAGTTTCCCTTAAGTGAATCACCCAAGGTTTATCGAACTCAGGGAGGTAGAGGTCAAAGATATCCCTCTCAAGCAACCCTGCGATCACAATGCAAGAAGTCTCTTGTGTCCCCAACACACCTAATACACTTGTCAGATGTATAGGTGCACTAGTTCGGCGAAGAGATGGTAAAATGCAAGTAATATGGATGTATATGAGTGGTAATAGCAATCTGAATAAAATATGGCAGCGAGTAAACATGCAAGTGGAACAAGAACAAACAGTGACCTCCCCGGCAATGGCACCAGAAAATACTTGCTGGCGTGCAGTTGACGTGGGAGATAGGAATCTTTGTGGTGTAGCTTTTCTATTCGGAAACAAGGCCTAGGATCATACTTTCACTAGTGGACACTCTCAACATTGATCACATAATAAAACCACTCTACACTCTCTTGTTGGATGATGAACACCACTAATTGTGTAGGGCTACAAGAGCACCTCAATGCCGGAGTTAACAAGCTCCACAACATTCAATGTTCATATTTAAGTAACCTTAGAGTGCATGATAGACCAACGCAATTATACCGAGTACTAACATAGCATGCACACTATCACCGACAGACTATGAAAGGAGGAATAGATCACATCAATACTATCATAGTAATAGTTAACTTTATAATCTACAAGAGATCACAATCATAAACTACGCCAAGTACTACATGATGCACACACTGTCACCATTACATCATGGAGGAGGAATAGAGTACTTTAATAACATCACTAGAGTAGCACATAGATTAATAGTGATACAAAACTCATATGAATCTCAATCATGTAAATCAGCTCATGAGATCATTGTATTGAAGTACATAGGAGAGAGATTAACCACATAGCTACCGATACAGCCCTTAGGAGAACTACTCCCTCCTCATGGGAGACAGCAGCGTTGATGGAGATGGCGGTGGTGTCGATGGAGATGCCTTCCGGGGGCAATTCCTCGTCCCGGTGGCGTGCCGGAACAGAGACTTCTGTCCCCCAGATCTTGGCTTCGCGATGGCGGCGGCTCTGGAAGGTTTTTTGTACCGTGACTTTTTTCGTCTCGAAGATTTAGGTCAGGGGGCTTCTTATAGGCCAAGAGGCGGAGTCGGAAGGGCTACGGAGCCACCACACAATAGGGGGGTGCGACCCCCCTCTTGGCCGCGCCGGGCACACGTGTGGGCCCCCTGTGGCTCTCCTCTGGTCCCTCTCGGGTGTTCTGGAAGCTTCGTGGAATTATAAGATGTTGGGCGTTGATTTCGTCCAATTCCGAGAATATTTCCTTACTAGGATTTCTGAAACCAAAAATAGCAGAAAACAGGAACTGACACTTCAACATCTCGTCAATAGGTTAGTTCCGGAAAACGCATAATAATGACATAAAGTGTGTATAAAACATGTAGGTATTGTCATAAAACAAGCATGGAACATCAGAAATTATAGATACGTTGGAGACGTATCACACCCCGTGCCCGCATCATGCCATGGCCCGGGCAGTCGGCCACATGGCCAGTCCGACGACCAGGGGTCGTCGCCTTGTGGTGTCCACTCTCTCACTGGGTGGCCTCAAACATCTCGAACCGAGCCACATAAACAGACGTGAAGGGTTCGTATGTGACCGCGCGTCAAAAAATGTGTATGTACCTGAGCTTTGTGGCCTGATGCATAGTGTTTAACCGTCGAGATATAAATACAATTTAAATATGTGCCATGTTTGCGTTTAGGTGGACATTGCGCGGATAGCGATCGTCCGCGCGCTTCTCACACGGACTCGACTGCCAGCGATGCAGATGCTTCGTTTTCACCGCGACATAACTTATGAGCTATGTGTTGTAGCTTTTCTGCACTGCTTTAATGGCGTGCCTTGCCTACTGGTGGGTGGGGTCGCATCGGCTTTAATGACAAGGCATTGAAGGAAAGGTGGCGTCCGAGCCTTTTTAAGGTCCACTGGTGGCACCCATTTTCTCGACCACCCCATTGCCAGAACCCGACATATCCACCCGACCGACGTTATGGGGAAGCGCTGGCCGTACCGCAAGACGAAGAACGGCCACGAGGAAAACGACTCGCGTTTCGGCAAGAAGCCACTGGTAGGGCGGTACGCCCGCATCAAAATCGTGCGCCACCTCTGGGAGGAGAACCGGCCGGTGCCATGGCCGGATGTGAGCCTGCCGGGAGGAGGATGGTACCTCAACTGCAGGAGCGTGTCGGTCCCTCCCGTGCCACGCGAGGTCCGAGAGTGCTATGACAGGTGCGCCACTGTGCTGAGCGCAGAGTTGATGAAGGAGAATTTATGCGCAACGTTGAGTGGAACCCCAAGAGGAAGGTATGATGAGGACAGCAGGAAGTTTTCCCTCCGTAATAAACCAAGGTTTATTGACCAGTAGGAGAAAAACATTCTCTCCCGAGGTGTTGCGAACCAACTCGTGGCAGGATACACTGCCGGCGTCAGCAGCAACATGGAGACTTGCACACAAACAACCAAGTACTTTGTCCCCAACTTTCAGCGAGGTTGTTAAGCTCACTGGTTTTGCTGAAAACAAAGAATTAAACGAACCGTGTGGAAGAATAATTGTTTGCAGAGAACATAACAGAAAAATGTTGTAGAAGATTGGAATTAAATGAAGAAGGACCGGGGTCCACAGTTCACTAGAGGCGCCTCCCCAATAAAATAAATATGTTGGGTAAACAAATTACAGATGGGCAATTGACAAACAGAGATTCTACGCTAATGGTTGGTGCAGAATACATGCTATGAAAGTATGCGGGCATTACAACAATATACATAGACCGTAATCCAACGGCATCTATGACTAATACTCCACATTCAGGATTGCATCCGCGACACCCTCCAGTATTAAGTTGCAAGCAACTGACTATCGCTTTAAGCAATGTGTGTAAATTAAACGATGAAACTACCCTTGAATAGAACACCGCTGTTTTCTCCCTAGTAGCAACAGCACATATACAACCGTAGAGAATAAGGTCACTTCCCATGGTTAAATAGAGGCATGAACCCACTATCGAGCATAAATACTCCCTCTTGGAGTCGCTAGCATCTACTTGGCCAGAGCATCTACTAGAAACGGAGAGCATGCAAGATCATAATAACATAATTGAAATCTCAACCAAAGTAATCTCTCTATAAATCAGATCCACATCAAACCAACATGTAGCAATTACAAATAGATGATCTTGATCATGTTAGGCAGCTCACAAGATCTATACATGAAGCACAACAAGTAGAGAATTCTAGCTACTGCTATGGACCCATGATCCCGTGGAGGACTACTCACGCACCACCTCGGATGAAGGCATGGTGATGTAGAGGCCTCCGGTGGTGATTTCCCTCTCCGGCAGGGTGCCGGGATGGACTGCAGAACCCTCCCGATCTGGGGTTTCGGTTGACGGTGGCGTCGAAACTTTTCGTGGATGGAGGGACGGGTCCCTGGGGTTTTCCCGATACGAGGAATAAATAAGCGGAAGGGAGGAGCAAACGAGGCGACGAGGTGCCAGTACATGGGCCAGGCGCGGCCAAGGGTGGGGCCGCGCCTGCCCTATGTACTGCCACGTGGCAGCTCTCTTGCGCGTGTCCTTCTGGCTCCGTCTTCGTCCCGAAAAAATAAGACTCTAGGCTTTTGTTACGTCCAATTCTGAGAAACTTTCATGTACAACTTTTCTGACGCACAAAAACAACAGAAAACAGGAACTGGCACTGCGGCACTGCGTTAATATGTTAGTCCCAGAAAATGTTAAAAAGTGTGGAAAAGTGCACATAAAACATATAAGATTTGTAACAAAACAAGCATGGACCATCAAAAATTATAGATATGTTTGGGACGTATCAACATCCCCCAGCTTAACTCCTGCTCGTCCTCGAGTAGGTAAGTGATAACAAACAAATAATTTTTGAGGTGACATACTGTCACGCTGCTTTGATCAATCTAAGTGTAAAAGCAAACATAGTTGGAATCATAGAATCCTAACATAAGCATGATAGATATAATCAAACAATAAAACTTAATAACCATGCTAAAACATGAATAGTAATCAAACAAAAGAAAATGTATAACGTGCATGGAAAGCAAAGTGATTGTCAAGAGCAT
Source organism: Lolium rigidum (assembly GCF_022539505.1). Taxonomy (NCBI): domain Eukaryota; kingdom Viridiplantae; phylum Streptophyta; class Magnoliopsida; order Poales; family Poaceae; genus Lolium; species Lolium rigidum. The sequence continues at coordinate 250,044,858 of NC_061509.1, read as the reverse complement.
AGCATAGATACATAATAAAGTGGTACTCGGATTGTCCCATAAGTGGAAGCAAAACATAAATTCTTGGACACCTTTAAAAGATTATAAGATTGACTAGAAACAAAAAGTTTGAACAAGCAATACCATAATTATGAATCAATCAATAAAATCTTTGGACCATGCACATAAAACTAAGAATGACAACTATGCTCTCATAAGTGGTGCATAAACTAGAAGGTGGAGACTCAACATGAAAGTAAAAGAAGGTCTCCCTTGAAGAGGCAAGTAAGATCACTCATGTGCTAGAGCTTTTTATTGAAACAGCAAGAGTATAAAATGCACTTTTGAGAGGTTGTTGTTCATGTCAACGAGTAGTAAAAAAAACTATTGTCATCTTCCATACTAAGCAAGTTTGAGAGCGGTTCCGAAATATTTGGGCGAAGCCTCTTTTCATTTATACTAGTTATAAAATTGTGACACTCCTCCCAACCTTCGCTTACACATACCATGGCTAACCGAATTCTTGGGTGCCGACCAAGCAATCAGAAACTATGGAGGAGTGCCATTTTCTTATAATTTTCCTATTTTCTTCCCCTATTAGAAGTTGTGATCAAACCAGCTCTTTTTTATATACTTTTTAGGTGACAAACAAGATGAAGCTCGTGAGTCTTTGAGTTACATAACTAGTATGGAAGACGACAACCACAATTTTAATTTACTTCCTCATGAGCTAAAAACAATGTTACAAAACAAGGAACTGTTTGAATGTTTTAAAGGTAGCACACGAGCAAACTACTATGGAATGGAAATGAAATACCACATATAGGTAGATATGGTGGAAACTTTGGCATATTTGGTTTTTGGTGGTTGGATGCATGAATAAAATACTCACACAAATGGAGGCTAGAAAAAGACCGGGTGTGACCAACTAAGAGAGCATAATGGCCATAATCATGCACAACGATAAAATAATCATGCACAATGACAAAATATATTAATCAAAGCCTAAAGTGATACACAAGTTGCAAACTAAATGATCATAGAGGCAAGAATTGACGGGAATGTAGTCATAACATGTTGCAAAACATGTGTCAAGTCGACCCAAATAAAAACATTCGCAAGAGAATATATACCACAATATTATGCTTTTCTATTGTATGCTAAAAACAATGCATGAAACTTCAATGGAACACTAAACACTCTCAGTATTTGAGACTAATCATAATGAAAACATAATTAACAAGCTCATCATGAGAATAATATCTAGCAAGATATGCAAAAAAATAACTATGCCACGGTCTAAAAATGCTTCCATTTGCATCACATAGACATAAAACTTTTTTCATGCTTCCAACGCCAACCAAATGAAACCAAACAACTCTCATATATGAAAAACAAGTAATGTCTAGAGATCTATTGAAACTCAAATAAATGTAAAAGTGGAGCCCTCCAACGCAAAATGCATAACAGTGGAGCGTGTCTCACTCCAAAATAAACATGCAAAACAGCGGAGCGTGTCTCACTCCAAAGTAAATATGCAAACCGGTGGAGCGTGTCTCACTCCAAAGTAAACATGAATGAAGGGATCCAACTTTATTGAAAGTAAACACACAACAAAAAGTAAAGACGCTCCAAGGATAACACATATCACATGAAGGAATAAAAATATAGCGTGTTGAAAAATGCCCTGGTGGTTTTTGTTGATGAAGAGGGGATGCCTTGAGCATCCCCAAGCTTTTTGACACTTGTACTTCTTGGATATTTCTTGGGAGTCCAGAGGACATCCCCAAGCTTGAGCTCTTGTCCATGCTTCATCTTATTGCATCATTCTTCTCTCCCTACACTTGAAAACTTCCTTCACACAAAACTCAGCACAATTGATTAGCAACATTAGTGCAAATAAAAAAAATCAAACCAGCAAAGCTTCAGTAGTGGCACATATCAAACACTCATTTTAACATATTATACTGTAGCTACTTCTTCCCAAAGCTCTTTTTCACAAAATAACTCAAAAAGACGAAGCATAAGATGCAAATGCAAAACATGGCAGAAATCTGTCAAAACAGACCAGCAGGCAGAGATATAAATTGAAGAAATAGTTCTGTTGATCAAATCGAAAAATTCTAAACTAACGAAAGTTAGCTAACATACTGAGGCATAAGCACAAAAAATTTCAGCTCAAAATAACGTCCTGGAGAATTTTAAGAATTTTTTTCGTGACCAGCACAGAATCTGTTTCAGAATTGCAAATACCCCAAACACTGCTTTCTTTCTATTAGAGGCTACCCTTGGCACAAAAACGAAATAAAAACGATAAGGAGAGGTTATTACAGTAGCAATAACTTCCAAGACTCAACAAAGCAAAAATAAAAGAAATAAAACATGGGTTGTGCTGGCGTGCAGTTGACGTGCTTGCAACGGTGCCAGAAGGTAGCTCCTTGTGACGGTAAAGCACACGTCCGTTGGGAACCTGATATGTCTCCGACGTATCGATAATTTCTTATGTTCCATGCCACATTATTGATGATATCTACATGTTTTATGCATACTTTATGTCATATTTATGCATTTTCCGGCACTAACCTATTAACGAGATGCCGAAGAGCCAGTTGTTCTTTTATGCTGTTTTTGGTTTCAGAAATCCTAGTAAGGAAATATTCTCGGAATTGGACGAAATCAACGCCCAGGGGCCTATTTTGCCACGAAGCTTCTAGAAGTCCGAGGGAGAGACAAAGTGGGGCCACGGGGCGCCACCACACTAGGGCGGCGCGGCCCAGGGGGGCCCACGCGTTCCTAGCGTGTGGGGCCCCCGTGACGCCTCCTGACCTGCCCTTCCGCCTACTTAAGGTCTTCGTCGCGAAACCCCCGGTACCGAGAGCCACGATACGGAAAACCTTCCAGAGACGCCGCCGCCAATCCCATCTCGGGGGATTCGAGGAGATCGCCTCCGGCACCCGCCGGAGAGGGGAATCATCTCCCCGAGGACTCTTCACCGCCATGGTCGCCTCCGGAGTGATGAGTGAGTAGTTCACCCCTGGACTATGGGTCCATAGCAGTAGCTAGATGGTCGTCTTCTCCTAATTGTGCTTCATTATTGGATCTTGTGAGCTGCCTAACATGATCAAGATCATCTATCTGTAATGCTACATGTTGTGTTTGTTGGGATCCGATGAATAGAGAATGCTATGTTATGTTGATTATCAATTTATTACCTATGTGTTGTTTATGATCTTGCATGCTCTCCGTTATTAGTAGAGGCTCTGGCCAAGTTTTTGCTAGTAACTCCAAGAGGGAGTATTTATGCTCGATAGTGGGTTCATGCCTCCATTAAATGCGGGACGATGACGTAAAGTTCTAAGGTTGTGGATGTGCTTGTTGCCACTAGGGATAAAACATCGATGCTATGTCTAAGGATGTAGTTGTTGATTACATTACGCACCATACTTAATGCAATTGTCTCGTTGTTTGCAACTTAATACCGGAGGGGGTTCGGATGATAACCTCGAAGGTGGACTTTTTAGGCATAGATGCATGTCGGATAGCGGTCTATGTACTTTGTCGTAATGCCCAATTAAATCTCACAATACTCATCATATCATGTATGTGCATGGTCATGCCCTCTTTATTTGTCAATTGCCCAACCGTAATTTGTTCACCCAACATGCTATTTATCTTATGGGAGAGACACCTCTAGTGAACTGTGGACCCCGGTCCATTCTTTTAATCGAATACAATCTCATCGCAATACTTGTTCTACTCGTTTTCTACAAACAATCATCATCCACACTATACATCTAATCCTTTGTTACAACAAGCCGGTGAGATTGACAACCTCACTGTCACGTTGGGGAAAAGTAATTTGGTTGTGTTGTGCAGGTTCCACGTTGGCGCCGGAATCCCTGGTGTTGCGCCGCACTACACTTCGCCGCCATCAACCTTCAACGTGCTTCTTGGCTCCTACTGGTTCGATAAACCTTGGTTTCTTACTGAGAGAAAACTTGCCGCTGTACGCATCACACCTTCCTCTTGGGGTTCCCAACGGACGCGTGTTGTACGCGTATCAAGCTCTTTTTCTGGCGTCGTTGCCAGGGAAATCAAGACACGCTGCAAGGGGAGTCTCCACTTCCAATCTCTTTACTTTGTTTTTGTCTTGCTTTACTTTATTTACTATTTTGTTTGCTGCACTAAATCAAAATACAAAAAAATTAGTTGCTAGTTTTACTTTATTTGCTATCTTGTTTGCTATATCAAAAACACAAAAAAATTAGTTACTTGCATTTACTTTATTTAGTTTGTTTTATTTACTATTGCTAAAATGGGTACTCCTGAAAATACTAAGTTGTGTGACTTCACAACCACAAATAATATTGATTTCTTATGCACACCTGTTGCTCCACCTGCTACTACAGCAGAATTCTTTGAAATTAAACCTGCTTTACTAAATCTTGTTATGAGAGAGCAATTTTCTGGTGTTAGTTCTGATGATGCTGCTGCCCATCTCAATAATTTTGTTGAACTTTGTGAAATGCAAAAGTATAAGGATGTAGATGGTGACATTATAAAATTAAAATTGTTCCCTTTCTCATTAAGAGGAAGAGCTAAAGATTGGTTGCTATCTCTGCCTAAGAATAGTATTGATTCATGGACTAAATGCAAGGATGCTTTTATTGGTAGATATTATCCCCCTGCTAAAATTATATCTTTGAGAAGTAGCATAATGAATTTTAAACAATTGGATAATGGGCATGTTGCACAAGCTTGGGAAAGAATGAAATCTTTGGTTAAAAATTGCCCAACCCATGGATCGACTACTTGGATGATCATCCAAACCTTTTATGCAGGACTGAATTTTTCTTCGCGGAACTTATTGGATTCAGCTGCTGGAGGTACCTTTATGTCCATCACTCTAGGCGACGCAACAAAGCTTCTTGATAATATGATGATTAATTACTCTGAATGGCACACGGAAAGAGCTCCACAAGGTAAGAAGGTAAATTTTGTCGAAGAAGCCTCTTCCTTGAATGATAAGATTGATGCTATTATGTCTATGCTTGTGAATGTAGGACAAATGTTGATCCTAATAATGTTCCGTTAGCTTCATTGGTTGCCCAAGAAGAACATGTTTATGTAAACTTCATTAAAAATAATAATTTCAACAACAATGCTTACCGGAGCAATTCTAGTAACAACTATAGGCCATATCCTTATAATAATGGTAACGGCTATGGTAATTCTTATGGGAATTCTTACAAAAATAATAGGAATACACCCCCTGGACTTGAAGCTATGCTTAAAGAATTTATTAGTACACAAACTGCTTTTAACAAATCTGTTGAAGAAAAGCTTGGGAAAATTGATATACTTGCTTCTAAAGTCGATTGTCTTGCTGCTGATGTTGATCTTTTGAATTCGAAAGTTATGCCTAATGAAAATCATAATAATAAAATTGTTACTACAGCAAATGCCATCCAAGTTAGAATTAATGAGAATATAAGATTGATGGCCGAATTGCGTGCTAGGTGGGAAAGAGAAGAAAATGCTAAAGAAGATAATATAGCCAAAGTTTGGACTATTACCACCACTAGTAATGCAAATGCTCCACATGTTGCTGCACCTCCTACTATTAATGGTAAAATAATTTGTGTTGGCAATGTTTCCACTTCTAATGCAAAGCGTGAAGAACTTCTTGAAACTGCTAAAACTGCTGAAACTGCCTGTGATAAAACTGCTGAAATTTTTTCCAACATTGGGGACAATGATCCCATTGCTTTAGATTATAATGGTTTAGATTTTTATGATTGCCACATCTCTGAAGTTATAAAGTTCTTGCAAAAACTTGCTAAGAGTCCTAATGCTAGTGCTATAAATTTGGCTTTCACGAAACATATTACAAATGCTCTCATAAAAGCTAGAGAAGAGAAACTAGAACGTGAAGCTTCTATTCCTAGGAAGCTAGAGGATGGTTGGGAGCCCATCATTAAGATGAAGGTCAATGACTTTGATTGTAATGCTTTATGTGATCTTGGTGCAAGTATTTCCGTTATGCCTAAGAAAATCTATAACATGCTTGACTCGCCACCATTGAAAAATTGTTATTTGGATGTTAATCTTGCTGATAACTCTACAAAGAAACCTTTGGAGAGGGTTGATAATGTTCGCATTATCGTTAACAATAACCTTGTCCCCGTTGATTTTGTTGTCTTGGATATTGAATGCAATGCATCTTGTCCCATTATATTGGGAAGACCTTTTCTTCGAACTGTTGGTGCTATCATTGATATGAAGGAAGGTAATATTAGATATCAATTTCCTCTCAAGAAAGGTATGGAACACTTCCCTAGAAAGAGAATGAAGTTACCTTTTGATTCTATCATTAGAACAAATTATGATGTTGATGCTTCGTCTCTTGATAATACTTGATACACACTTTCTGCGCCTAGCTGAAAGGCGTTAAAGAAAAGCGCTTATGGGAGACAACCCATGATTTTACTACTGCAACTTTATTTTATATTTGAGTCTTGGAAGTTGTTACCACTGTAGCAAAATCGCCTTATCTTATTTTTTTTGCATTGTTGTGCCAAGTAAAGTCTTTGATAGTAAGGTTCATACTAGATTTGGATTACTGCGCAGAAACAGATTTCTTTGCTGTCACGAATTTGGGCCTAATTCTCTGTAGGTAACTCAGAAAATTATGCCAATTTACGTGAGTGATCCTCGGATATGTACGCAACTTTCATTCAATTTAATCATTTTCATTTGAGCAAGTCCGGTGCCTCCTAGAAATTCGTCTTTACGAACTGTTCGTTTTGACAGATTCTCGCCTTTTATTTCGCATTGCCTGTTTTGCTATGCTTGATGGATTTTTCGATTCCATTAACTTTCAGTAGCTTTGTGAAATGTCCAGAAGTGTTAAGAATGATTATGTCACCTCTGAACATGTGAATTTTGATTATGCACTAACCCTCTAATGAGTTGTTTTGAGTTTGGTGTGGAGGAAGTTTTCAAGGATAAAGAGAGGACGATGATACAATATGATCAAGGAGAGTGAAAGCTCTAACCTTGGGGATGCCCCAGTGGTTCACCCCTGCATATTTCAAGGAGACTCAAGCGTCTAAGCTTGGGGATGCCCAAGGCATCCCCTTCTTCATCGACAACATTATCAGGTTCCTCTAGTGAAACTATATTTTTATTCCATCACATCTTATGTACTTTGCTTGGAGCGTCGGTTTGTTTTTGTTTTTGTTTTGTTTGAATAAAGTGGATCCTAGCATTCTTTGTGTGGGAGAGAGACACGCTCCGCTGTTTCATATGGACAAATATGTCCTTAGGCTTTACTCATAATATTCATGGCGAAGGTTGAATCTTCTTCGTTAAATTGTTATATAGTTGGAAACGGGAAATGCTACATGTAGTAATTGGTAAAATGTCTTGGATAAAATTTTTTTTTTTGAAGGTGAAACAGTGGGGAGAAAACCCCACTGCAATTTTTATTAAAATTATATAAAAGAGTTTACAGTCCCACAAGCAGTGGAAAAACTAAGAAAACAAAAGAAAAAGAAGAAGAAGAAAAAAAGAGAAGAAAAAGAAAACTAAGAAAACTAAGAGAAAGACTAAAGCTAGGAAGGCATAAAAGACTGAAGCTAAGATCTGAACGCTGCATCCCATTTCTTCTTCATTCTATAAGAGAGTAAATGAATCTCTTGCTTGAGCACAGTCTTCCAGGCTAACAAAGATGGTTCTTGTCCTTCAAAGATTTTCCTGTTTCTAATAATCCAAATGGACCATGAAGCCAGCATGATAATCTCAACCGCAAATGGAAAATTTAACCTTTCTTTAATGTCATAGAAAGCTTCCAAAACAGAGTGCTAATTTGAGACTTGAGGGCAAATAAAAGACCAACATAGGTGTGCAAAAGGACAGCTCCAGAAAAGATGAACTAAGGTTTCTTCCTGACTGCATTGCAAGGTTGCACAATTATATGATTGCAGATGACAATTTTTCCTCTTTAGCAAATTCCTTGTATTTAGCCTATCATGTAGCAGCAACCAGAAGAAAAACTTGTGTTTTGGTTGGCATGATGATTCCCAAATCCAAGTGAAAAACTTAGGGGCATGTTGCACACCAATCAAAGATTTGTAGGCCTTAGTAGTAGAAAATTTATCAGAGCCCCAAATATAACTCCAAGAATCAGATTGATGGGACAGAGATTGTAATTGAGTAGCATCACATAGATTTTCTAATTGTTCAAACTCAGCAAAAGCTTGTTGGGAAAGTGGAAGATGGAACATGTCTTGAAGGAACTCCATTTGCATCACTGTACTGACAGATATGTCAGTTCTTTTAGCAAAAGTGATGAGATGTGGGAATTTCAGGTGTAAACAATTGTCACTCCAAAGATCTGTCCAGAATAGAGCAGTTTTCCCATTACCCACATTACATCTTGCAAGAGCTTTGTAAGTATCTAAAAGTTTCAGATGTGACTTCCACCAGAAAGATCCTTCCATTTTAAACCCAGGTAACTTGTCCTCATCATAGTAAGTATCTCTTATTAGATTTACCCAAGGAATGTCTAGATTATTGTAGAATTTATCCAGATTCTTGAGAAGCAGAGTTTTATTTTGAACATCCAGGTTAAGAACTCCCAAACCACCTTGCTCTTTTGGCCTACAGATTTTTTTCCAGGAAACCAAAGCATTTCCTTTAGCTTGCACATCAGATGTTTTCTTTCTCCAAAGGCAATGTCTCATATACTTAATGACTTGATCCTTGATAGTGACTGGTACATCCAAACAGCACATATAAAAAATAGGTAGTGAAGCTAGAACAGATTTCACCAATTGTAATTTTCCTCCATAATTCAGAAAATCTGCAATTCCACCAAGTCTCGATTGAACTCTTTGTACCATTGGAAGGAAATGCTCAAGGGGAGGTTTTGTAATGCCAAGAGGAAGACCCAAGTAGGTGAAAGGAAGTGATCCAACTTGGCAATTCAGTGTGGCAGCAAAATGTGCAAGTCTTTCAGGGGTCATATTGATAGGCATCAAATTTGATTTCTGATAGTTCACTTTTAGTCCAGTTGAAGCTGCAAAGGAGTGAAGAATAGCTTTAAGGCAAATCAACTGATTTGCATCTGCTTTCATGACAAGAAGAGTGTCATCAGCATATTGAATGACTGGAAAATCTGGGCATGAAGGACATGGTATGGGTTTTTAGAGGAGATTTTGGTCCATAGCCTTGTTCAGAATTGATTGTAAAAAGTCTGCAGCCAACACAAAAATGAAAGGAGATAAAGGATCCCCTTGTCTTACTCCTGTCCTACAATAGAATTTTTTCCCAGGAACTCCATTCAACATGACTGAGGAGGTTCCAGAACTTAGGATCATAGAGATCCATTTTATCCATTTCTCACCAAAACCCTTTGCCTTTAAAATGTGAATAATTGTAGAGTGTTCTATCATGTCAAAGGCTTTTTCAAAGTCTAGCTTCAGAATCAGAATCTCTTCTTTTGATTGGTGACATTGAAAAAGATACTCAAAAGCCCAACCAAGGCAATCTTGAATAGATCTTTTCTTAAGGAATCCATACTGGTTTTTGTGCACAAATGATAGAATGATGTCTTGCAGTCTATTAGCAAGTAACTTTGTTATTATCTTTAATACACAGTTCAACAGAGATATGGGTCTAAAATCACTTGAGGTAGAAGGATTATCTGATTTTGGAATGAGGGTGATATAAGAGGAGTTGATACTTTCCAAAGAAACTGTCCCATCATGGAAATCATTAATCAATTTCTTAATATCTGGAGCAATAATTGTCCAATAGCTCTTGACAAACTCATTGTTGAAACCATCAGGTCCAGGAGATTTTTCATTTGGCAAGTGTTTGACAACCTCCTCAATCTCCTTATCAGTGAAAGGTGCTTGCACGGTAGAATTCATTTCTTCAGTAACACTTGAGCTTATGATTTCTTCAAGATTGAATTCCATAGTAGGATTATCAGATTTGCCCATTCTCTCTTTGAAAGCCTGCCATAGGATATTACCTTTTCCATCATGATCAATCACTTCAGCTTGGTCTGAGTTTTGCAGCATGGAGATGTAGTTATGCCTGTAATTTATAGTAGCCTTTGAGTGAAAAAACCTAGTGTTTGCATCTCCTAACTTAACCCATTTAATTTTCCCTCATTGCTGCCAGTAAGACTTTTGATTCTGTAATAAGGTGATGAGATGTGTTTTGAGAATATCCCTCAGGTCCCATTCAGAAACAGTCAAAGTTCTATATTCTTCTATGAAATCAATCAAGGAAATGACTTCATTAACTTGTGTGATCAAGTTCTTTAAGCAAGGAAGATTTTTTGCCCATAACTTCAGACTTCTTCTCAGGTTCTTGAACTTGGCATTTATGCTTTTAGCACTGTCCACATGGCCTACTGGAATATTCCAAGCAGCTTGTACAATCTGTTTAAAGTCACTATGCTGCATCCAATGGTTTTCAATTCTAAATACTTTTGCTTTTGGAATTTTTGTATTGAACACCACAACACAAGGCACATGATCTGAAGTAGGTTTCACAAGTGGGTAAGCAAAAGTAGCAGGATATGAAACAGTCCAAGAAGCAGAAGTGAAAAACCAATCTAGCTTTTCCAAAAGAGGATCTTTTTGCATGTTACTCCAAGTGAATTTTCTCCCTTTTAAAGGTAGTTCAACAATACCCAGGTTACTTATTGCCTCATTAAATAGTAGCATATGTCTTGGATAATTTGATACTTGGCAATTGTTGTGCTCATGTTTAAGCTCTTGCATCATATACTTTGCACCTATTAATGAAGAAATACATAGAGCTTGCTAAAATTTGGTTTGCATAATTGGTCTCTCTAAGGTCTAGATAATTTCTAGTAAGAGTTTGAACAACAAGGAAGACGGTGTGGAGTCTTATAATGTTTAAAATATGTCTTTTATGTGAGTTTTGCTGCACCGCTTCATACTTGTGTTTGTTTCAAATAACCTTGCTAGCCTAAGCCTTGTATCGAGAGGGAATACTTCTCATGCATCCAATATCCTTGAGCCAACCACTATGCCATTTGTGTCCACCATACCTACCCACTACATGGTATTTCTCCGCCATTCCAAAGTAAATTGCTTGAGTGCTACCTTTAAAATTCTATCTTCATCTTTGCAATATATAGCTCATGGGACAAATAGCCTAAAAACTATTGAGGTATTGAATATGTACTTATGCACTTTATCTCTTATTAAGTTGCTTGTTGAGCGATAACCATGTTCCTGGGGACGCCATCAACTACTCTTTGTTGAATATCATGTGAGTTGCTATGCATGTCCGTCTTGTCTGAAGTAAGGGAGATTTACCATGAGTTGAATGGTTTGAGCATGCATACTGTTAGAGAAGAACATTGGGCCGCTAACTAAAGCCATGATCCATGGTGGAAGTCTCAGTTTTGGACAAATATCCTCAATCTCATATGAGAAAATTAATTGTTGTTAAATGCTTAAGCATTAAAGAGGAGTCCATTATCTGTTGTCTATGTTGTCCCGGTATGGATGTCTAAGTTGAGAATAATCAAAAGCGAGAAATCCAATGCGAGCTTTCTCCTTAGACCTTTGTACAGGCGGCATAGAGGTACCCCTTTGTGACACTTGGTTAAAACATATGTATTGCGGTGATAATCCAGGTAATCCGAGCTAATTAGGACAAGGTGCGGGCACTATTAGTATACTATGCATGAGGCTTGCAACTTGTAGGATATAATTTACATGATACATATGCTTTATTACTACCGTTGACAAAATTGTTTCTTGTTTACAAAACCAAAGCTCTAGCACAAATATAGCAATCGATGCTTCCCTCTGCGAAGGGCCTTTCTTTTACTTTTATTGTTGAGTCAGTTCACCTATTTCTCTCCATCTCAAGAAGCAAACACTTGTGTGAACTGTGCATTGATTCCTACATACTTGCACATTCCACTTGTTATATTACTTTACATTGACAATATCCATGAGATATACATGTTACAAGTTGAAAACAACCGCTGAAACTTAACCTTCCTTTGTGTTGCTTCAATACCTTTACTTTGATTTATTGCTTTATGAGTTAACTCTTATGCAAGACTTATTGATGCTTGTCTTGAAAGTACTATTCATGAAAAGTCTTTGCTATATGATTCATTTGTTTACTCATGTCATTTACCATTGTTTTGATCGCTGCATTCATTACATGTGCTTACAATAGTATGATCAAGATTATGATGGCATGTCACTCCAGAAATTATCTTTGTTATCGTTTACCTACTCGGGACGAGCAGGAACTAAGCTTGGGGATGCTGATACGTCTCCGACGTATCGATAATTTCTTATGTTCCATGCCACATTATTGATGATATCTACATGTTTTATGCATACTTTATGTCATATTTATGCATTTTCCGGCACTAACCTATTAACGAGATGTCGAAGAGCCGAATCTGTTGTTTTACGCTGTTTTTGGTTTCAGAAATCCTAGTAAGGAAATATTCTCGGAATTGGACGAAATCAACGCCCATGGGCCTATTTTGCCACGAAGCTTCCAGAAGTCCGAGGGAGAGACGAAGTGGGGCCACGGGGCGCCGCCACACTAGGGCGGCGCGGCCTAGGGGGGCCGCGCGGGCCCTAGCGTGTGGGGCCCCCGTGACGCCTCCGACTCCGCCCTTCCGCCTACTTAAGGTCTTCGTCGCGAAACCCCCAGTACCGAGAGCCACGATACGGAAAACCTTCCGGAGACGCCGCCGCCGCCAATCCCATCTCGGGGATTCGAGAGATCGCCTCCGGCACCTGCCGGAGAGGGGAATCATCTCCCGGAGGACTCTTCACCGCCATGGTCGCCTCCGGAGTGATGAGTGAGTAGTTCACCCCTGGACTATGGGTCCATAGCAGTAGCTAGATGGTCGTCTTCTCCTAATTGTGCTTCATTGTTGGATCTTGTGAGCTGCCTAACATGATCAAGATCATCTATCTGTAATGCTACATGTTGTGTTTGTTGGGATCCGATGAATAGAGAATGCTATGTTATGTTGATTATCAATTTATTACCTATGTGTTGTTTATGATCTTGCATGCTCTCCGTTATTAGTAGAGGCTCTGGCCAAGTTTTTGCTAGTAACTCCAAGAGGGAGTATTTATGCTCGATAGTGGGTTCATGCCTCCATTAAATCTGGTCGAGTGACGGAAAGTTCTAAGGTTGTGGATGGGCTGTTGCCACTAGGGATAAAACATCGATGCTATGTCTAAGGATGTAGTTGTTGATTACATTACGCACCATACTTAATGCAATTGTCTCGTTGTTTGCAACTTAATATCGGAGGGGTTCGGATGATAACTCGAAGGTGGACTTTTTAGGCATAGATGCATCGTTGGATAGCGGTCTATGTACTTTGTCGTAATGCCCAATTAAATCTCACAATACTCATCATATCATGTATGTGCATGGTCATGCCCTCTTTATTTGTCAATTGCCCAATCGTAATTTGTTCACCCAACATGCTATTTATCTTATGGGAGAGACACCTCTAGTGAACTGTAGACCCCGGTCCATTCTTTTAATCGAATACAATCTATCGTAATACTTGTTCTCTCGTTTTCACGCAAACAATCATCATCCACACTATACATCTAATCCTTTGTTACAGCAAGCCGAGTGAGATTGACAACCTCACCGTCACGTTGGGGCAAAGTAATTTGGTTGTGTTGTGCAGGTTCCACGTTGGCGCGGAATCCCTGGTGTTGCGCCGCACTACACTTCGCCGCCATCAACCTTCAACGTGCTTCTTGGCTCCCTATCGGTTCGATAAACCTTGGTTTCTTACCGAGGAAAACTTGCCACCGTACGCATCACACCTTCCTCTTGGGGTTCCCAACGGACGCGTCGTCGTACGCGTATCGGAACCCCAAGAGGAAGGTGTGATGCGTACATCAGCAAGTTTTCCTCGCAAGAAACCAAGGTTTATCGAACCAGTAGGAGATGAAGGCCACGTGAAGGTTGTTGGTGACGGAGTGTAGTGCGGCGCAACACCGTGGATTCCAGCGCCAACGTGGAACCTGCACAACACAATCAAAATACTTTGCCCCAACTTAACAAAGGAGGTTGTCAATCTCACCGGCTTGCTGTAAACAAAGGATTAAATGTATGGTGTGGAGAATGATGTTTGCTTGCAAAGAACAACAGAGAACAATGATTGCAGTAGGTTGTATTTCAGATGTAAAAGAATGGACCGGGGTCCACAGTTCACTAGTGGTGTCTCTCCAATAAGATAAATAACATGTTGGGTGAACAAATTACGCTTGGGCAGATTGACAAATAGAGAGGGCATAACAATGCACATACATATCATGATGACTACTATGAGGTTTACTTAGGGCATTACGACAAAGAACATAGACCGCTATCCAAGCATGCATCTATGCCTAAAAAGTCCACCTTCGGGTTAGCATCCGCACTCCTTCCAGTATTAAGTTGCAAACAACGGACAATTTCATTAAGTACCGTGCGTAATGTAAACAATACAAATATCCTTAGACAAAGCATTGATCTTTTATCCCTAGTGGCAACAAGACATCCACAACCTTAGAACTTTCGTCACACGTCCTGCATTCAATGGAGGCATGAACCCACTATCGAGCATAAATACTCCCTCTTGGAGTTACAAGTATCAACTTGGCCGAGCCTCTACTAGCAACGGAGAGCATGCAAGATCATAAACAACACATATATGATAGATCGATAATCAACTTGACATAGTATTCCATATTCATCGGATCCCAACAAACACAACATGTAGCATTACAAATAGATGATCTTGATCATGATAGGCAACTCACAAGATCTAAACATGATAGCATAATAGGAGAAGACAACCATCTAGCTACTGCTATGGACCCATAGTCCAAGGATTAACTACTCACGCATCAGTCCGGAGGCGAGCATGGTGATGTAGAGCCCTCCGGTGATGATTCCCCTCTCCGGCAGGGTGCCGGAGGAGACCTTCAGAATCCCCCGAGATGGGATTGACGGCAGCGGCGTCTCAGTAACTTTTCTCGTATCGTGGCTCTCGGTACTAGGGTTTTCGCGACAGAGGGATTATATAGGCGAAGGGGCAGAGTCGGGGGACGCTCGAGGGGCCCACCCCATATGGCGGCGCAGCCAGGGGTGGGGCCGCGCCCCCTATGGTGTGGCTGCCTCGTGGCCCCTCTTCGTCACCTCGTCAGTGTTCTGGAAGACTCCGTGGAAAATAAGACCGTGGGCTTTTGTTTCATCCAATTCCGAGAATATTTCCTGTGTAGGATTTCTGAAACCAAAAACAGCAGAAAACAGGAACTGGCGCTTCGGCATCTTGTTAATAGGTTAGTGCTGGAAAATGCATAAAAATGATATAAAGTGTATATAAAACATGTGAGTATTTTCATAAAACTAGCATGGAACATAAGAAATTATAGATACGTTTGAGACGTATCAAGCATCCCCAAGCTTAGTTCCTACTCGCCCTCGAGTAGGTAAACGATAAAAAAGGATAATTTCTGAAGTGACATGCTACCATCATAATCTTGATCAATACTATTGTAAAGCATATGAGATGAATGAAGTGATTCAAAGCAATGGTCTATAGTTTGTTAACAAATAGATAATGACTAAACAACTGAATCATATAGCAAACACTTTTCATGAATAGTACTTTCAAGACGAGCATCAACAAGTCTTGCATAAGAGTTAACTCATAAAGCAATAGATTCTTCATAGAAGGTTTTGAAGCAATGATGACCCACAAGTATAGGGGTGTATCGTAGTATTTTCGATAAGTAAGAATGTCGATCCCAACGAGGAGCAGAAGGTGTTGACAAGCAGTTTCGATGAAGGATTCACCAGTAAATGCTCACGAGACAAGTATTAGGGGGTTTTGATGTAGCAGATGAATAAAGTATGAGTAAGTAAAGTGCGAGAGTAACAATTGCAGCGAGTGGCCCAATCCTTTTTAGCACAAAGGACAAGCCGGTTTGTTTACTTATAATGACCAAACGTTCTTGAGGACACACGGAATTTTAGTCTAGTGCTTTCGCTACATATGGCTAATTAATCTTCATTGTTTTGATAAGTGTTGTGTGGGTGAACCTATGCTAATGTACCGCCCTTCCTAGGACTAATACATACTTGTGATTATACCCCTTGCAAGCATCCGCAACTACAAGAAAGTAATTAAGATAAATCTAACCACAGACCTTAAACTGCGAGATCCCTGCTATCCCTCCCGCATCGATATACCAACGGGGGTTCAGGTTTCTGTCACTCCGGCAACCCCGCAATTGGCAAACGAGTACAAGATGCACTCCCCTAGGCCCATAAAGGTGAAGTGTCATGTAGTCGACGTTCACATGACACCACTAGAAGAATAAAACCACAACTTAAATATCATAACATTGAATATTACTCAACCATGGTTCACTACTAACATTTAGACTTCACCCATGTCCTCAAGAACTAAACGAACTACTCACGAGACATCATATGGAACGTGATCAGAGGTGATATGATGGTGAATAACAATCTGAACATAAACCTTGGTTCAATGGTTTCACTCAATAGCATCAATAACAAGTAGAAATCAACACCGGGAGAGTTTCCCCTATCAAACAATCAAGATCCAACCCGAAGCGGTGACGGTGTGCAGCGGTGGAGACGGCGGTGATGATGATGTAGATGATGACGATGGTGATGGAGATGATGTCCAGCTCGATGACGGTGACGATGGCGTCGATTTCCCCCTCCGGGAGGGAATTTCCCCGGCGGATCTTAGCCTGCCGGAGAGCTCTTTTCTCTCTGGTGTTCTCCGCCCCGCAGAGGCGGCTGTGTCTCTTCGCGACTATCCCCTGGAGCTTAGGTTTTCGGGACGAAGAAATACGCGAAGGAGAGGAGGCCAGAGGGGGCTGTGGGCCCCCTCCTCACAGGGCGGCGCGGCCAGGGCAGGGCCCGCGCCGGCCTATGAGGTGGGCCCATGGCGGCCCTCCTCGGCTCCCCCTTCTGGCTCCCTTCGTCTTCTGGAAAAATAGGATTTTTCATATAAATTCCGTCAATTGTTGATCTTCCGAAATATTGCATTATGACGGTGCTTTTTCCAGCAGAATCCTGACTCCGGTGCGCGATCCTCCAATAATCACGAAACATGCAAAATAGATGAAATAACATAAGTATCATCTCCAAATATGAAATATATCAATGAATAACAGCAAATTATGATATAAAATAGTGATGCAAATTGGACGTATCAACTCCCCCCAAGCTTAGACTTTGCTTGTCCCCAAGCGAAACTGAACTCGGTAAACAGGACCACATGTTTATGGAGTGAAGAGTCGATGAATAAAATACGGACAAGAAGCATCATATTCATTCACACAAGACATTCTATTAAACAACTTCCTCATATAATTCAACTTGAAACAAGTATAAGGTAATCACAAATAAAGGTGCATAAGAAATCATAGTTGGTGATGGCAAACTTCGTTCTTGGTCAGAGAACAATTAACAGGTTATACTTATCCATCGAGCAGCGCTCTCATGTTAAAGTTTATATGGCACAACTTGCATACTCAGTCATAATAATCTCCTCATAATCATTGATAACTTTCAAAGCTATATTCATTCGGATAAAACTTGTACTAAACAAGGAAGAGTAAAAGACATGATGAAGTAAATCACAATATAGATGGTTTGATCACAACAACTCAAATGCTTGCTTAAGATGGAGGGAAATAGGTTTACTGACTCAACATAAAGTAAAAGACAGGCCCTTCGCAGAGGGAAGCAGGGATTAAATCATGTGCTAGAGCTTTTTCAATTTTGAAATCATATAAAGAGAGTAAAAGTAACATTTTGAGAGGTGTTTGTTGTTGTCAACGACTGCTAGCGGGTACTCTAACCCCCTTGCCAGACAAACTCTAGAAGAGCGGCTCCCATAAAGTTTTATTTTAGGTTGGCACTCCTCCCAACCTTTGCTTCCACAAACCACGGCTAACCGAATCCTCGGGTGCCTGCCAACAATCTCATACCATGAAGGAGTGCCTTTTTATTTTAGTTTTATTTAAATGACACTCCTCCCCTCCTTTGCTTTCTCAAGCCATGGCTAACCGAATCATCGGGTGCCTTCCAACAATCACATACCATGGAGGAGTGTCTATTTATAAAATTATGAAGGTTAATTAATTTGGGACTGGGAACCCCATTGCCAGCTCTTTTTGCAAAGTTATTGGATAAGTGGATGAAGCCACTAGTCCATTGGTGAAAGTTGCCCAACAAGATTGAAAGATAAAACACCACATACTTCCTCATGAGCTATAAAACATTGACACAAATAAGAGATAGTAATTTTTGAATTATTTAAAGGTAGCACACTGATACGCGTACAGCACGCGTCCGTTGGGAACCGCAAGAGGAAGGTGTGATGCGTACAGCGGCAAGTTTTCCCTCAGTATGAAACCAAGGTTTAATCGAACCAGTAGGAGCCAAGAAGCACGTTGAAGGTTGATGGCGGCGAGATGTAGTGCGGCGCAACACCAGGGATTCCGGCGCCAACGTGGAACCTGCACAACACAAACCAAGTACTTTTCCCCAACGAAATAGTGAGGTTGTCAATCTCACCGGCTTGCTGTAACAAAGGATTAGATGTATAGTGTGGATGATGATTGTTTGCAGAGAACAGTAGAACAAGTATTGCAGTAGATTGTATTTCAGATGTAAAGAATGGACCGGGGTCCACAGTTCACTAGAGGTGTCTCTCCCATGAGATAAATAGCATGTTGGGTGAACAAATTACGGTTGGGCAATTGACAAATAGAGAGGGCATGACCATGCACATACATATTATGATGAGTATTGTGAGATTTAATTGGGCATTACGACAAAGTACATAGACCGCTATCCAGCATGCATCTATGCCTAAAAAGTCCACCTTCAGGTTATCATCCGAACCCCTCCGGTATTAAGTTGCTAACAACGAGACAATTGCATTAAGTATTGCGCGTAATGTAATCAATAACTACATCCTCGGACATAGCATCAATGTTTTATCCCTAGTGGCAACAGCACATCCATAACCTTAGAGGTTTCTGTCACTCCCCGCATTCACGGAGACATGAACCCACTATCGAGCATAAATACTCCCTCTTGGAGTTACTAGCAAAAACTTGGCCGCAGCCTCTACTAATAACGGAGAGGATGCAAGATCATAAACAACACATAGATATAAATTGATAATCAACATAACATGGTATTCTCTATTCATCGGATCCCAACAAACACAACATATAGCATTACAGATAGATGATCTTGATCATGTTAGGCAGCTCACAAGACCCGACAATTAAGCACAATAAGGAGAAGACAACCATCTACCTACTGCTATGGACCCATAGTCCAGGGGTGAACTACTCACTCATCACTCCGGAGGCGACCATGGCGGTGTAGAGTCCTCCGGGAGATGAATCCCCTCTCCGGCAGGGTGCCGGAGGCGATCTCCTGAATCCCCCGAGATGGGATTGGCAGCGGCGGCGTCTCTGGAAGGTTTTCCGTATCGTGGCTCTCGGTACTGGGGGTTTCGCGACGAAGGCTATTTGTAGGCGGAAGGGCAGGTCAAGGGGCGTCACGAGTGGCCCAGGAGACAGGCCGGCGCGGCCAAGGGTTGGGCCACGCCGCCCTACCTCCTGGCCACCTCGTGGCCTCACTTCGTTGACTCTTCGGTCTTCTGGAAGCTTCGTGTGAAAATAGGCCCCTGGGCGTTGATTTCGTCCAATTCCGAGAATATTTCCTTACTAGAATTTCTGAAACCAAAAACAGTAGAAAACAGCAACTGGCTCTTCGGCATCTTGTTAATAGGTTAGTTCCAGAAAATGCATAAATATGATGTAAAGTATGCATAAAACATGTAGATATCATCAATAATGTGGCATGGAACATAAGAAATTATCGATACGTCGGAGACGTATCAGCATCCCCAAGCTTAGTTTCTGCTCGTCCCGAGCGGGTAAACGATAAAAAAGATAATTTCGGAGTGACATGCCATCATAACCTTGATCATACTATTGTAAGCATATGTAATGAATGCAGCGATCAAAACAATGTAAATGACATGAGTAAACAACTGAATCATATAGCAAAGACTTTGCATGAATAGTACTTCAAGACAAGCATCAATAAGTCTTGCATAAGAGTTAACTCATAAAGCAATAATTCAAAGTAAAGGTATTGAAGCAACACAAAGGAAGATGAAGTTTCAGCGGTTGCTTTCAACTTATAACATGTATATCACATGGATATTGTCAACATAGAGTAATATAACAAGTGCAATATGCAAGTATGTAGGAATCAGTGCACAGTTCACACAAGTGTTTGCTTCTTGAGGTGGAGAGAGAGATAGGTGAACTGACTCAACAATAAAAGTAAAAGAATGGTCCTTCAAAGAGGAAAGCATCGATTTCTATATTTGTGCTAGAGCTTTGGTTTAACATATAGAGAGCATAAAAGTAAAATTTTGAGAGGTGTTTGTTGTTGTCAACGAATGGTAGTGGGCACTCTAACCCCCTTGCCAGACAAACCTTCAAAGAGCGGCTCCCATTTTTTATTTTTGTGTGGCACTCCTTCCAACCTTTCTTTCACAAACCATGGCTAACCGAATCCTTCGGGTGCCTGCCAACAATCTCATACCATGAAGGAGTGTGATACGTCTCCGACGTATCGATAATTTCTTATGTTCCATGCTACATTATTGATGATATCTACATGTTTTATGCATACTTTATGTCGTTTTTATGCGTTTTCCGGAACTAACCTATTGACGAGATGCCGAAGGGCAGCGCTGTCGTTGTTCTACGCTGTTTTTGGTTTCAGAAATCCTAGTAAGGAAATATTCTCGGAATCGGACGAAATCAACGCCCAGCATCTTAGAATCCCCGGAAGCATCCAGAACACCCGAGAGTCGCCAGAGTGGACCCACAGGGGGCCCAGGAGGTAGGCCGGCGCGGCCCAGGCCCTGGCCGCGCCGCCTTACCATCTCACCGCCTCTTCGACCCTCTGACGCCGCCTCTTCGCCTATTTAAAGGTCTCTGACCTAAAACCTCGAGACGAAAAAAGCCACGGTACGAGAAACCTTCCAGAGCCGCCGCCATCGCGAAGCCAAGATCTGGGGGACAGGACTCTCTGTTCCGGCACGCCGCCGGGACGGGGAAGTGCCCCCGGAAGGCTTCTCCATCGACACCACCGCCATCTTCATCAACGCTGCTATCTCCCATGAGGAGGGAGTAGTTCTCCATCGAGGCTCGGGGCTGTACTGGTAGCTATGTGGTTAATCTCTCTCCTATGTACTTCAATACAATGATCTCATGAGCTGCCTTACATGATTGAGATTCATATGAGTTTTGTATCACAATTCATCTATGTGCTACTCTAGTGATGTTATTAAAGTAGTTTATTCCTCCTGCACGGTGTAATGGTGACGAGTGTGTGCATCGTGTTAGTACTTGGCGTAGGCTATGATTGTGATCTCTTGTAGATTATGAAGTTAACTATTGCTATGATGGTATTGATGTGATCTATGCCTCCTTTCGTAGCCTCGAAGGTGACGAGTGTGCATGCTATGTTAGTACTTGGTTTGGTTGTGTTGATCTCGTCATGCACTCTAAGGTTATTTAAATATGAACATCGAATATTGTGGAGCTTGTTAACTCCGGCATTGAGGGTTCGTGTAATCCTACACAGTTAGTGGTGTTCATCATCCAACAAGAGAGTGTAGAGTCTAGCATCTATTTATTTATTATGTTATGTGATCAATGTTGAGAGTGTCCACTAGTGAAAGTATGATCCCTAGGCATTGTTCCTAAATACTGCAATTATCGCTGATTGTTTACTGTTCTACTGCATCTGTACTGTCCGCTATATTACCACCATCAACCACACGCCAGTCCTGGGCAGCCAAGCACTTTTCTGGTGCCGTTACTACTGCTCATACTTATTCATACCACCTGTATTTCACTATCTCTTCGCCGAACTAGTGCACCTATTAGGTGTGTTGGGGACACAAGAGACTTCTTGCTTTGTGGTTGCGGGGTTGCATGAGAGGGATATCTTTGACCTCTTCCTCCCCGAGTTCGATAAACCTTGGGTGATCCACTTAAGGGAAACTTGCTGCTGTTCTATAAACCTCTCGCTCTTGGAGGCCCAACACTGTCTACAAGAATAGAAGCACCCGTAGACATCAAGCACTTTTCCGGCGCCGTTGTCGGGGAGGAAAGGTAAAAGGCACTCATACTCCGGTTCCGTGCAAAGTACTTTTCTGGCGCCATTGTGTTTGTGCTCGAAGCTATTTCCTTTAGATCCTGCAATTGCATCTTTTTGTTTCTTGTTTACACTAGTTAGGCATAATGGACAACAATGCGCTTCTTATTCTATTTCCTGATTTAAGACATGGATGGTTTGATGCGAAAATTAAAAAAACCCATGGAACATATTAGTATGAACACTTTGAACACTATTGTTGCTAATGATATAGAAAGTTCTAAGCTTGGGGAAGCTGGTTTTGATGAGCATGATCTTTTTAGTCCCCCAAGTATTGAGGAGAAAATTTACTTTGATGATACTTTGCCTCCTATATTTGATGATGAAAATAATAATGATAGCTACTTTGTTGAATTTGCTCCCACTATTACTGCTAGTCATTGCAACTGAAACTCAGCAA